>NC_056741.1:650980624-651033124 GCF_019279795.1 Protopterus annectens
TCACCCTCAAAACTGTCATCACTGTCTTCTATCTCAGTTTCCTGTGTCAGTGCTGCATGTGGCATCATCTTGTCAATATGATGAAGCACGTTTTCTACACAACTGATTTGGACAGCAAGGCTCCTTCCCATGATGCCTTCCACAACCCTGTCAACCCTTGCAGGGTGACAAAATCACCAGTACCACTACTACTACTACTCCTGGAGGGTACCAGTGCACCAGCTGCTGGGGTAGAGCTACTTGATGCAAATGGGCCAGGTAGGGAAGAGGTTGTGGAAGCAGCACTGACAGGCTGGGACCCCGAAGTGCTGGGTGTTAGTGCTGCAACTTGTGGAGGGATGGTGAGCCAATACACAGGGGATGGTCTAACTCTCTGTGCTGCATGTCAGTTTTTGTAAGCAGAAATGTATGACAGCAGAATATTTTTAAACCAAATAAAATATTCTCCAACCCCCCCCAAAAAAAAAAAATGAGAGAGAATTAAATCCATGGTATGTCACATGACTATATCCTTTCACAAAATACACATTTATGATTATCCAGTCTATAAAACTTTGCCACATCCAGGTATGATTGGGAGGTCTTGCTCTGTTGTACCATTAATCAATTGCACTGCAATGACATAAATACAGGTATTTATTTCAGTATTGCCATATGGCATATAATTACAATAGTTATTAGGCTTACAAAATGGCCTGATGCATATGTACAGAGTGGCTCTCTGAGGTGATTTAACCTCTCGTGGTACACTTCCCTGTTTGCTGCAATGTTTTCAGCAGCTGTACAATAGAGAAGAAAAGAAGAAAAGACGTGCAAGCATAATGAACACCAGTCTTGGCTATCTGCTGCATTCTATATCACTTAATGTTGATGTGTCAGTGTACTGAGCCTTGTCCTGAGGTTTAGGACACATGCCACAACAGACTCCTTGTGGGTTTCACACTCCAACTTCCCACTCATCTTGAATCAAATCTAGAGGTCCACTCACCCTATGCCCATACAGCAACTCAAAGGGTGAAAAACCTGTGGATTTCCGAGGAACCTCTCTGTAAGCAAACAACAAATGGGCAAATATTTGTCCCACTCCCTCTTAAACTGGTCTGCAAATGCCTGTAGCATCATCTTGAGTGTAGAGTTTAACCTCTCAACAAGACCATTAATCTGGGGGTGGTACTGGGTGGTCTTTAGGTGCTTCACCCCACAGTACTCCCACAGACTAGCCAGCAGGTCTGACATGAAATTGGCACCTCGGTCAGCCAGTATTTCTTTTGGGAAACCTACCCTGCTGAAAATCTCTAACAAAGCATTTGCCACCTTTTCTGCCTCAATGGAGGACAGAACCACTGCCTCAGGCTATCTGGAAGCATACTCTACTACCAGTGGGATATACTTTTTCCCTGTAGAACCTGGGGTGCTCAGAGGCCCCACAATATCCATAGCTACCCTCTGAAATGGCTCCTCAATCTCAGGCAAAGGCATCAAAGGAGCTTTCACCTTGTCTCCTGCCTTTGCTACCTTTTGGCACTGCTCACTGGTCCTGCAGTACCCTGTTACATCTCTAGAAATCTCAGGCCAATAAAAGTTCTGCATAATATATCTCTTTGTACGTTTTATGCTCATATGACCTGCAAGGGGAATATTATGGGCTATAGATAGAAGTGCCAGATAGTAGGCTCTGGGCACTACCAACTGCTGTATTCTCTAACACTCTAGCCCTCCCCAACTCTCTATACAGTAACCCTTTATTTTAGTATACAGATTCCCCCTTCCCTTGAGAATCAAGTGCCTCACTAGTTACCTCCCACAGGCCTTGCAATGTATGGTCTGAGAGCTGAGCCTGTCTGAACTCTCTCTTAAGTAGCCCTTCCCAGCTCCTCTTCCTCAGGAAGTCTGGTATTCTCTCACAGTGGTGCCTCACTGTCAGCCTGAGTACTACTACTCACCTCTGCCCTTGCAGTTATTCTGCCCAAGGGAACATCAGTACCCACAAACAGCTGTGACTCACCTTTAGTCTCAATGCTACAGTATAGCTCCCTCCCTGAAGTAGCCACCTCACTAGTCCTGGGTGCAAGTGTGTGGTCTGTCTGGGTCTTGCCCATGCTTGTCTCCAAGCCTGACTCGTGTAACTGCATGCACACATGGTACTGCATTATTAAAAACATTCCCTATCAGGACATCTGCAGGGATATCCTCAAATACACCTAATTGCTGGCTTCCTTTTCCACACTCCCAGTCAAGGCAAACTGTAGCCAAAGGTGTTTTTTGAATGGGGTCCCCCCTAAAGCTCTGACTGGAGTAGACTGCCCAAGCAAGTAGTACTCCTCTGTTGCCATTGCATGCTTCACAATGGTTAGGTCAAAGGCTGTGTCTCTCTTAGCCCTGGCCTCTTTCCCATTCACTAAGATAGGATATAACCTCTTGTAGTAGTTTGGTACCCTTGTTGTCTTGAGAAAATCTACTGTTGGGATTTTGTCACTCCCACTTACTGGCTCTCCCACCTTTTGTTCCCTGCCTTGCCTCCATTGACATCTATATGCTACATGGCCCCACTGGTTGCATGTAAAACATTTAACCCTTGGTCCTGGATGTGTAGCTAGAATAGTGGCTTGAACTGCTACTGGCAGACTCTGTTGAGGCAGTGTGGACTTTCCACCATGGGTTCCCTTTGATCCATGAGCAGCACTGGATGTCCCTTTCCTGTGCAGTGATGGCCTGCTTGCTAGATATACATCTCCCTTCTTCCCCAAATCAGCAGTATTGCATTGTCTGTCAGCTAACCAGATTCTCAGGTCCTCAGGCAAAGTGCTAAGGGATTGTTCCTTCACCAAAAGGTCTGCCAGCTATTCAAAAGTGGTGACCTGACATCAATTCATGCACCTATGAAAATAAGTGCTTAGTTCAGCAACATATTCACACAAACTTTCATCTGCCTTGTGTCTATGCTCACAAAACTTTTTCCTATAAGCTTCAGGTGTTAACTTAAAAATTCTACCAAACTGTTTTTTCATAATATTATAATTTAAACAATCAGTACCAGACAGTTTAGAAATAATGATTATAGCATTATCATGCCGTAAGGGGGTCAGGAACTGTACCCAGAGCCCTTGGTCAACATTATACTGTTTACATTCCCTTTCAAACATATGAATGAAACTATCAAAAGTATCCCCCTCTGTAAATTGTGGAAGACATTTCTTGACCATTGTTGCTTCTGGGGTTCAATTACTCCCTTCCCCATTACCACCATGACTCTGGTGAAGAGTCAGCATCTCCTTTTCATATTGCCTCTGCCTTTCCTTCTCCTCAGCTTCCAGGTGTTGCAGTTTCTTATTTTCTGCAGCCTCTAGATGCTGCAGTTTCACAGCCTCTAGGCATCTCAGTTTCTCTTCTGCCTCTGTTTCCAAATGCTTGGCCTCCTGCTCAAGTCTGTTTAACTCCAGATGGATTTTTAAGCTCTCTGTAGAAAGGTTGAACTATCCATTTTTTGAAAGTTATACATTTCCAAGGCCAGTATGATTGTCCTCCTGGTTGCTATTCTCTGATGCAGCTGTGACTAAAGCTGCAACCATGTCTGCTTCAGTCAGGTTGGCATGCACCAGTCCTTTAGCCTGGAACATTTCAGCAAACTGGCTCCTTCTCAACTTGCCATAGTCCTATATTGATATGCTTGCCTGCTCTCCCTGACTAACTAAGCTAACAAAAATAAACAAATAAATAAATAAAACATTTGTGGTATGAACTCTGAATGTTCACTGTGTGACTGATTTAGAGTACAACCACCTTCAGTGACCACTGTACACAGGCTACAGGAATTCAATATGCACACCACTACAAGCCAATTAATACGCGATGTGGCTATATCAATACTATCCACCAATTTATATGGGATGTGGGTATCCCACCACTGCCACCAATTAATATATGACACCCCTGCATGAGCCCATTAATCAAGGAGCATCAATCCTCAGCACTGGCATCAGTAGGGGACATACACAATGAGAGGATGACAAGTGCACACACATTAAAGTGCAATTTCCCTTAAGAGCACACAGAGATCACAGTCAGTCTGGGGCTGTTTTCTCCCTCTTTCTCCAGATTCCCCAGTAAGACCCCCCAGTGGCACAGCTATAGGGTTAAGATCTCAGCTGAGGTGTCAAGCTGAGACCTCCAGCACCTTCTCTGCCCAACCATTGCTTTGTCTGCCTGCACAAGTAGCTGACACACACACACATTTTTAGATTTGATTTATATACAAACACACACACACACACACACACACACACACACACACACACACACACACACACACACACACACACACACACACACTCACGCACACACACCTGGGGAAGGCTGGCACAAGTTTACTAGCTATGCCCTCCTTCTGCCCAGACTATAAGGCAGTTGTCATTGCCACTGCCCCCTACTTATCAGCTACTATAAGTCCCTTACAAAGGTTGTCCGACCCTACTGTGTAATGTTACTATTATCCAAATGGTAATGTTGACCAACACTTGCAAGGCTATTTAGCAGTGGCCTGTATAGTGTCACTAAATACATATGCAAGTGTTTTAAGAGCTTGAATGTGTCTCATAAATATCAGCCACAAAGATATGTTTAAATATATTTAATAATAAATAATAAAAGACCAAGACAATACTCAGAATATAAACACAGGTACTTCAGAGTTCAGAATCACAGGAAATATTTTAAAACAACATTGCAGGACAGTTTCAAATAAATACAGAAAACATCTAAACTAGTCTTTACTATATTGCTATATATATCTAAGAGAGACACTATGTCCTAAGTTTTACTTAAGGACAACACGCAGGCAGAAGTGCTGAGTAGATGTTTCTAGGTCCAAGACAAGATACAAAATGCAAAATCTCTCTCTCTGAGAGAGTTCTTAAATTAATATCAAACATTACTGCTGGGTCAGCTTGGATGACATCACATTTTGCCACCAGCCTTCAGTTCCCACACTAACAGAAACTTAACAGAATTTTAACATCTCTGTGTGAGAAATACGTATCTCTCAGAACTGTGCAGCTGCTAGGAAGTCATAAACCAATAAAACACTGGTACATTTTAAACCTAGTAATTACTTCTCTCTAGGACAACAGAAAAAAGTCTACCTCTAGGCATCCTGTCTTCTTGCTGCACTGAAACAAACATTTATAACACATCCTAAAGCAATTAACTGAAATCTATTTTCTTGAAGTTCTGTAAGTTAATCTTCTATGTTACAGCAGGGTATGCTGTGGTCACATTCTTGAAGCTGAGTACATAACATACAGCTCTGTATAAATCATATCAATATTCACAAATGACATACAATTATTTACAAAATTCCAGATAGTGCAGTGTCACAAATCCAATAATCCCATTGGTGGACACCTCAGGCAGGTTATGACTGAATACATTAATGTCTAACAGTACTCGGGTATATCATTTAAGTTTATCTTCTTACACATTTGTTCATATTCTACAGTTTCCCCACTTATATTGACATTACTGCAGTTACGAATACTGTGTTTTAAGGCTACCTCTGTCTGATGCTATCCATATACAGCATTACATGGGGAAGTAAAGTTTGTGGACATTGGATGGAATCAGTTTTAATATTTGTATGTGCTTAGGTTGTTATGCGTATTCCTTTGCTGCTGAGTGTGTGCTATAATTTGCCTCTTAGCCAGGGGGAGGGAATATTGTACAAACCTACATCTGCTGTGTCCATCTACAACTGGAGGTTCTCCCTCAGAATCATTGTCTGTATGTGCCAGAGGTGCCGGTCTTGCCTGTGGTCCAGGAATGTGTTTTCCTGGCCCTTGCTATCCCTGTTGCAATTGTTCCCTCAAGATGTGAGAATTTCTGTGCAAGTGGCTTGGTCATACTGCGAGGCTCCCCTGATGTGTCTAGACAGCATAACAGTGACTTCAGCATGCCAAACACACAATCTTTGATGTTTTTGGTTTGATTGTAAGCATCATTGCAGCCTTCTTCTGTGTGTGTGTGTGTGTGTGTGTGTGTGTGTGTGTGTGTGTGTGTGTGTGTGTGTGTGTGTGTGTGTGTGTGTGTGTGTGTGAGTGTGTGTGTCTGCGTGTGTGCTTATGTGCATTTTTGATGGATGTCATGAGACATTGTCCCAGTGCATAACCTGCATCACCCAGTAGATGGCCTCGTGGAACATCACCCATGGCAAACCTTGTATAAAGTAGAGAGGTGTGCTATATGTATGAGTCATGGTAACTGCTAAGGTTGCCTGTACACACATTGAGGATGATCCCTTGGGCATTACATACAGCTTGGCAGTTGATTGAGTGGAACCCCTTCCTGTTGATGTATGTCCTTCCCTGTTCAGCAGGTGGGGTTTTTATTTCTATGTGGGTGCAGTCTATGCCCACAAAACTTCAGGAAATTATGGTACAGCATAAAATTCTTGCATTGTTCTTGCTCTCCTGTGGTGTGCATGGAAACTAGATGCACTCCCTTGCATGTTCTAACATAGCACTAAGCCATTGGTGCAGTATTCTGGAGGCTGAGGCCTGTGACACCCCTAGTATATACTCTGCAGGCAAGGGAGCCCGCAGGATTTTTTGCAGGGTGGTGCAAACCCAAGACCCGCCCACACAGCCCCACCCCCTCTTCTGCCCTGCCCACTAAATGTTATTTGATTCACCTTCCTGACTGTATTAATTATACTATATAATAATTGAATTATATCCCTTGTATAATACAGCACCACTTGTTAGAGCGTGTTTTGAAATTTATAGTTCTGAACATTTTTCCTTTAAACAATGAAACAAATCATATGAACCAATAATGACAACCTGCCCAATTCAGAACATTTCAACCATAAAGGGCCACTCTACTCAAACTTCTGTCATACAATCCACCAATATCAATTAATATGCAGAATCTTTGCAGAAGTAAAAGTCATCTGAATAATTCCACATTAAAGAGATCTGAAACCAGTGAAGAGGTTGTTGCTAGAAAACAACTTTATATTTCAGTGTTTAGTCTACAAACTCAATGCCTGCTGCCCTTGAAGAATATATTACCTACGTTATATTAAAATGGTAAGCTAGTATATTGCAATATTGAATGGGTGGCAAGCTGAAAAACAAGTTCATAGTTATTAGGCATCTCATCCAAAGGAGGACATACTCAGGACTGTAGCACTCCACCTCCTTAAAATACAAATCTACATGTTGTGGGAGTAGAACCTATAGCCTTCTGTATCAACATGCAAGTATGCTACTGCTGTGCTGCTTTAAAAATTCTATACCACAGTAGTGATACCATTTGCTAAACAAAACAGTTGCACATTTTAAGCAGGCTTAGCATGAGCAGCAGTAAATTTCTCTTCCCTTGAAGCTCACAATTCCTTGAAAATGCACTTGAAAATAAAATCCACCTGCTAACTCTAACTAGGGCATTTCACTCTCTCTCTCTCACACACCTCATCCTCTTAGTGCAATAAATCTGGACAAAGCCTAAAATAAATAGGAACAGATTATAAATATTGTTGTCATGAACGTAGAACACTGCTAGAATCTGCACCTGCTTCTGACAAAGTACCTTCCTGATGACACAGGACAAATATATATTTGTGCAGTTATTCAAACCCAGACTGTTTTTAAAATAAAAAAGTCACTTACTACCAATGGACAAATTACCCTACCAAAGAAAAATAAGTAGTAGATCAATAACTACAAATAGGTCTAATTAAAGATCTGAATAATATTACCTATGTACTTTCCTCACAGTGCGACTCAGCTTCTTAACTACTACAATTTGTGCCAAACCTGAAGTGCTGAGAGCAAAACAGAATAATGGAATCACTGGAGATAATTGAAAATAGTTGTTAACATTACTTTGCTAAAATATTATGAAAACAGCATGAGCTACAGAATTTCTTGGGAAGAAACAATATAGAGCAATTGAAAAACATTAACACGTCATGCGTTTAACTTGTTTATTACAGGAGTTACCAATACTTACATAAGAACAAAACAATCACAGGACTTAGTAATAAACCGCATATGGCATACCAAGCAGTGCAGCATCTTAAAGCAAAAGTAAAGCAGTCATAGGATGAGAAGAGGCAACAACGTATTCAGCACTATAGAATTGCTCAGGCCGCAGTTTAGTCTTTTATAAAATTAACCTCACAACTTAACTGATTATAGGACCGTGTAAGTAGTGTTTAGGATCGTTGGGGACGAATTTTTAGGAAGGCTAGCTCACAGATGGTCAGACAGTCAGTGTATTAAATAACCACGAGGTACAAGCATAGCAAATTATTAACAGACAGAAAATCAGCAACGATCACTGCAAGCTCATTAGAACTGTTGCCCGGGCCCCAATAACGGAAAAGTATTTAAATGCTGCTCACTCTCTCAGCTCTCTTATCTCTCTGGAGTTTTCTAAACCATAAGAGACGGTATAGTAACAACTGTTGTATGTGACTACAAAGTTAACATCAGTTTCTTGGTCACACATTTCCACAGGGAAAGCTAAATTGTCCTTGATAGCAATAGTAAAGTGAAACTATGACCGCAATCAAGAAATCACACACCATATTTAAGATGCTACGTTTGTAGTTTATTACATATATGTAATTATTACACAAAGTCACATTTAATGACTAATGTTTGCCAGCTTTTGTTACCAAGAGCTGTTTGGATGGTGAAACACATGCCTGATACATTTATTTCAAACTGCAGTCTGGTGTATTATGCAGAACAGAGAAGCACACAGACCTGATCATTTACACTCGTGACGTCTTATTGACTCCAGCAGATTTCAAACACAACATTGTGACACTGAGAATGTGGACACATCTGACAGTACTCAAACACAGTGACCAAATGGCATGAAGCAATAACCCTGGGACCCCATACTGCTGCAGCATTTCTCACAAAACATTCCTGGGTACATGGCATAGCTTTCAACCTCTTAGCACAAAAAATCTGGACAAAGCCAAAAATAAGGGTGACAACCCCCCCCCCCCCAAATAGGGACACAGCTTACATATTGTTTTTATAAACTTAGAACGTTGCTAGAATAAAACGTCTTGTGTTACTATGCATTTTCTGAATGATATTAAATATGAAACTCAAATATCTGTCAGTATTTGATTAATTAATTCCTCACCGCTTCACCACAAAAATCCAGAAAATCACATATTTTATGAGGAACAGACCATAATTATGAAGCAAAACTCTGGAGATTTGAGAGGTACGGCATATGGTCTCACCCATTCTGTAAGTCCACAAAACACTTGTAGATAGTGTAGATGATTATTCCAATATCTGTTCAAGGAAAGATGTCTGAACTAGGGGCATTAATATTTTGCAGAAAGTTTTGCAGACTGTCGTCAGCTGCAAAAATACTTTTTTAGTCAATAGCTATTACATAACTACAGCTCAGATGCAGTATATTGCACTATTTTATGTTTCAGTAAAAAAGTATCATTAAAGTTGATTTAGGAGTTTATATTTACTGCTGATACTGGCATTCCAGCTGCTTGGTATTAAATCATCTGTAGATTTGCAGAACTTAATCATTTCTATCCCAATGTATATTAAACCATACATTAATCATTTAATTAATTCATTGACTATTACTATTTGTTAGGTATATAGAATTATATGGTGATTAATTGCTATTTCGGAACAATGAAGCTTATATCTTCCTACATTCCTAGCTTAATAAAACAAGACAATTTTGTTATGTAATTTGATCCCACAAATAAATACATGTGTAGGAATTTTATGTCTGTGTTTGAATACATTTATTGGTAATTTTGTATTGGTGTGCTTTTTAAAAAGTTCAGATTTCATACTCTTCGAAATTTGCATGCAGGGCACAATCCATTTTATCAAATATCAATGATCAATGATGGTGTTAGTGTTGTTTGGATCTGCCCCTACTTCAGGCTTTACTCTCCCATTATTTACTTCTCTGCATTCTGTCACTTAAGTTTTGTAGCCACATTCTGGTTCATTATAATAAAAAATAAGGTGAAAGAAATGTAATTAGCATTAACAGACAACTGTTACTTGTTGTTTAGGTTGAGCAAGGCTTGTGCCTGCCAGTTTTTGTGGTAAGTATCTGCCATTCTCTAGGTAAGTAATGAAAATGTTCTCAGATTATCAGGATGTTAGCTTAAAGACATTCATCAGTTGGTAGTTTGTGCCAGCTGGTCTTGAGCTGTCTAGAGATTCCTGTCCTGCCAGATGGAATCTAAAGCAGGGTAAGGGTTAGTGTATACAGTAGCAGAGTTTTGTCCCTACATCATAGATATGATCCTATAAATCCACATATTTTCTTTACTAGCAATAATTAATTAATTATTTTTTCTAACTTTTATCACAGGAGTAGTAGAAATTACAGAAGCTTATGGTCATAGTACTGCCATAAACTTTAACAGTAAATACATGATCGCGTAATTTATAGTTAATGTATGCGACAAATTCATATATTAAATATCTTATCATTCATCCTATAAAACTGCTGTCATTAATGCAAAACTTAATACATTCAGGCCAACACGGCTGTTGGTAGATCAAAGAAAGAAACATAAATAAATAAGCAGCTTAATAAATACAGACATTACTTACAAACAAATAAAACAAAAAAGAAAAGAACTTGTGTATACATAAGACATATAAAGACACACACACACACACACACACACACACACACACACACACACACACACACACACACACACACACACACACACACACACACACTTAGCACACAGTCGATTGCTTGGGGCAGCACTGTGCCAATGCAGTTAATTTAAAGTGCGTTTTCTTACTTTACAAGCTCATTTTGTCACCAAAACATCCCATGAGGCAGTTGAAGCAGCACAGTAAGTAATATAAGGCACCAGAATGTTAGCAACAAGGCAGGTTCTCCAATTGCACTTGATCTTTAAGACACAGGCAAACATACATTAACAGAAAAGAAAAATATATTATCATATTTTTCCATTTGCATACATTATATATCACATATATTTTCATTCTTTGTAACTACCATCAGTCCAACATTGCACAAATTTCTGAAAATCCTGCCTTCCCTTAAACCTCATTCCTTCTCCTCCTGAACATTATCCTGCATGTACTGTTCCCATGATTTCCATTTTTTCTATGTAATTTCCTCCTTCCCTTTTCTAAAGATCTCTCTTTCAGTCCTTTTATCATTTTTATAATATTCAGTACATCAGATACAGTTGACTTAGAGTTTGACTTCCATTTTCTAGAAATTATTTTGGGCAGCCGACAGAATTAAATGAAGTAAGGCCTTATTTTCATTTATCTTGAACATTGTTAGTAGCTCTATGAAAATTTAATGTAGCAAAACTAATAGTTCATTGGGGAAGTATCTCCCATAAGTAATCCCACTGCACCCAGTTGAATGCCTTTTCTGCATCTAAATGTATTAACACCAAAGGCTGGCCCATTCTTTCTGCCTCCTGGTATATCAAGTTGGTCTTTATTGTATTGTTGAATGTCTGCCAGTCCTGGATGAAGCTGCATTGATCTAGGTTTATTAACTTCACTTAATCACTTAGTACATCACTTAATAGTAAGATTTCTGCACTAAGAAATTCATATTTTATGACAACACACACACCCTCGTACCTGATAATCTTCGCGATCACCACAATCCATTCGCGATTGCCTTCCACAACTTCACATTTCCCGCTCACATCGATAATCCATTAACGGTTGTCTTCCACTCACTCTCACTAGTCACTACTACACATTTCCCGCTAACAGCCAGCCGGACATGACGTAAGCTCAATTCCGACTGGCTGGTATGTTCCTTAAAGGAGCCAACGCTGTATTAAAAAGAAAAAATATGTACTTTTTTTTTTTAAAGAAAAAGCTACCCCTGAAATCAGTACAGTGCGCATCCATGCCTCCCGAGTCCCGAAATCCCTGCCGGCGCCTAAAACGGGATGCAAAGGGCGTTCGTAAACAGGAATGCCCTTTCTTTAAAAAAACTTTTTTTTTTTTAAGTAAAATAAAATTAATTTCTCCCAGCCAATTCCAGGGGGGTGCAAGTGCACCCCCTTGCACCTGCCTGCGGGCGCCCTTGCCTGCAGGTCTCTGGAATGTACCAGTAGCTAATATCCATAATGTTACACATACCTTAGTTTCCAGTGATATAGGTTCTAATTGATTTCCCCTGGGTCTGAGGAGGGAACGGCGGAAGTTGCAGAGTTCCTATAGTGCTGTCCCTATCAATCCTGTATTGCTCTAATATTTCAATATCATGTGATTCATGATATGTTAAATGGGGCCTAAACACCCTTCTTCTTCTTGGACGATGTCTAGCAGCAGCAGCATAGATTTGAGCCTGTTGCACATACACTTGCAAAAGAGCAGCAACAGCCTGTAACATTACATTTTTCTAGGTGTGATGGTGGCTGTATTCCAGTAGGCTTTGCAGTTCATGAAAAGAGCTACACCAAGTCTACTTTATTACGTTATAACTTCCTGAATGGCACCACCATCTTGGATTGGTTAATTAGCATGTAATTCAGGTAATTATGCTTTCATTAGCATGCTCTGCCATTTACCTTTGTCTGGCAGCTCTACATGATGTGTTGAGCTGTTGAATGAATACAAAATAGCATGCCAGTGTGTGTACTTCACTTCATGCTGCACACACAACAGCAGGGTGGAGAGTAACCATTCATGAATCCATCCCTATATGTCATTTTCTGCTGTGTGTTGCTTTCTTAATTCAGCAGCCTCCATAAAACACCCATTCAGAAATATACTATATGCTCTCCCACTGGAATAAGAAGAAGCTATCCCATAGTTGTCTTTTTTAAACACCTTTAGTAAATTATTACTTAAGACATGCAAACATACATAGACAGAAAGGAAAACAAACTATAATAGCATTTTTCCCATTTACATACATTGTACATTACACGTCTTTTTTTTGTAACTAGCATCAGTCCACCATTGCATAAATTGCTCAATTCCTATCTTCCCTTAAACCTCATTCCTCCTCCTGAACATTATTCTGCATGGATTATTCCCACAATTTTCATTTATTTCTATGTAATTTGCTACTTTCCTTTTCTAAAGATCCATCTTCCAGGTCAATTATCTCTTCAGTACTTCGAATACAATTGGTTTAGGCTTGATTTACATTTTCTAGTAATTTCTTTTTTGGCAGATAACATAATTAAACTTGATAAGATAAGACCTTAGTATGTCTAGACAATTCATATCCTGTGTCCCAGCTCAAAAGAATCATTTTGTAGTTACAGACATTTGCTCCCCAAATACTTACAGAGTACTCTGTAGGGAATTTTTAAAATCTGCCAACTAACTACACCCCCAAAACATAATCTGAAATAGTTCTTGAATGTATGTCGAAGCTTTCAATTAAATGCACATTCCTGTAAAATATAATTCTATCCAGTCTAGCCCAGTTATTGTACCTTGGGGAGTAATATGTATATTCTGTCTGAGTTCCTACTACTGAATTCACATCTTCCATACAAAACATTGTCATAAATTTCTTCATAAATGTACCCTCTTTTGTTATGATTTCTTTTCTGTGCTTCTGTGCTCCCTTGATACAGCCTGATTACTGCAAATCAAATTTCAGCTCCCACCTATAAGTAATATTCCTTGCTGAAAGCTGATTATTTCTCCCAAAATGTCTTCAGATCCTTAATAGAAGTTTTTGGTGGAATATAAATACACACCACGATAATCATCCTACCTTGCCAATATCCCTTACTCCAAAAAAATCTACCATTATTGTCCTTTATTTCCTCTTCTGTCCTGTAGTTGTCTTTATCTATCAGGAAAGTCCGACTTGGAACAAAACCAATTTTCAGCAGAGGGCCTTTGTAAAGTGGGAGGAAACCCACACAAACACAGGGAGGACATGCAGACTCTGCACAGAAGGCACCCCAGCCGAGAATCAAATTGGAGAACCTCTTGCTGTGAGGTGACAATACAACCCCTGCACCACTGCACTATTTGTTTTGTCGTGAACAAAATGTAATACTGTACTGCAAAATATGAAAGACATACTACAGCTACCATTTGTAGTGCAGATGTAGCCACCATTACTACAGTAGAGATGAGATTGTTCATGAAACTTCAGCTTCTGTACTAACAGTCTGACTGATTACATAGTGATTCGCATTTCTCACAGTCTTTGCTTTGCTGAATGACATTGCAAGTTCAAAGAGTCTGGAGTGAAATCTTGCACTGCAAGAATCAAAACAAACAAAAAAACCCCTAAATCCAGTGCACAATTAAACTGTCAGACTGCACTGGGGTCTCAGTTGGGTGGAGCGGTGTTGATTGATTGGTTATCCACTGTTCTATTGAAGCCCTTCGATAAGGAGTTGGAAAATGAAGTCTGCGGGCAGGCTAGACCAGATCTGTAAAATGTTGCAAAGCAAAATGACTAGAGAAAAGTTTGTTGAAAGATCAGATGTTATTTTGAGTTGAAGATACTGAGCTAAGCATTCCAACAGCGACTTTTGCAGGATAACTTCCCTTTGGTTTATTCAGCCAGTTACTTGTTTCTGTTTTTATTTCTTTTTTAAATAACATGTTCTATTATATAAAATGGAATAAAATAGTCTGAGCTGTTTATTTTAATAAATTAATTAATAAAGCAATTAAATCATTTGTCTAAAACCGTTGATATTGTTTTCTTCATAAATTACTACAAACATTATCCTTACTAGAGCTATATTCAACCTCCTTTTTCTCATTTAAAAGATACTTCTGAGGCAGAAAACAGACTGTAAAATGGTAAATCAACTTTTCTCTGTTTGTCCCTATACCAGAGGTGTCTCCCAGGGTTCCATTCTTGAACCTATTCTATTCATTATATTTCCAAAGTCCCCATACTTCAAGTAAGCACTACTTTTATTACCTAATATGCTGACAAATCAACTTTAATCTGTTCTGCTAAAACATTAAACAGTGTACGCCAATTAATCTGACTCACAATTATTGCTAAGTCCTAACCAAAAAAATAAAAATTATTAGTCATCCCCAAACAATTCTTAAAATAGGAACGTCTCTCTCTCTTCTATTTCCTCCTCTAATACCACAAAAGTAGAACTGGCAAGTGAGAAGATCTTAACTGACAAAGATATGAAATTTGACTACCATCTAAAGCATGTCATAAAAATAATGACACCAAAAACATGCCTTCCTGTACAGGGCTAAACCCTATTTTACTGATAATGCTAGAAAACACATTGCATTAACTTTCATAGTCGCAAAACTCCTGTGTGCAGCTCCTGTACTTATCAGTCTATAAGCAATCCAGTTTAACCTGTGTGAACAGAGCTACAAGAAAGTAATCACATTTTCCACTAACATCCCATACAAAGCACATCATTATACTGCCTTTAAGCAAATTAACTGGACAGAACTAACTCATTTCCACCACAACTAATCCCCACAACTAACTTCATAAATAAACCAAAAAAATACCCCAGTCTGATACATTCTTCATCACTATTTCTCTAGCTGAACACTTTACTTTGCTGACAAACTATTATTACAAATTAACACAAACTAAATTCTGTAGGTGATTCTTCATATCTCAGAAAAATCCAGAGTAGCTGGTTATGTTCCTGCTCATCACTAGAATTCCCATATCCATTAATTGTATACTTTCTCTCTGTCTCACTTCACTCTGCTATTATGGAAAAAATTTGTTTCTCCTTGTTGAACCTCACAGTTTGGCTAATATGATCCATCTATCCACTACCCTTTTTTTCAGAGTGGGTTAGGGTGTCTCTTCAACAGTGATAATTGTCTAGTGTCAAGGTTTACACTACCAGGTGGCTAAACCTGTCACTGTTGTACTTCCATACCACACACTCAGACCTGTGGCAAATTTAGAGTTTCCAATCCACCTACTGCATGTGTTTGTAATATGGGAGAAAACCAGAGCACCCAAAGGAAACAGAGGGAGGATATGCAGACTCCTCACAGAAGGCACCCCAACCAAAAATCAAACCAGGAAACCTCTTGCTGTGAGGCAACAATGCTATCTTCTATGCCACTGTACCACTCTGTCTAATGTGATACAGAACAATATTTGTCTACTTTGTATAGAGGAGTTTTTCAAGGATTAATAACTAAATCGTATTTATTGCTTTCTATGTTCCTTTTCACATTGTCTATATTTGTATTGTTGCAGATTATATTTTTTATTTATCTACTAAAGTTTTGTCAACAGTTTTTTTTCTTTTTATTACCTATATACAATCTGCTTATTTGCACTTTAAGATTTTGTTCTATGTGTATTTTTTTTTATCTTTTCTCCCCAGGCCTTCATCAAAAAGGGGGTTTGTGCCTAGATAGACCATCCCAGTAACCAAATGGAAATTAAAATAAAACAGATATTAAGAATCAGTCATATGATATATATATATATATATATATATATATATATATATATATATATATATATATGTGTGTGTGTGTGTGTGTGTGTGTGTGTATACACACATAACACCGCATACCACTGCTTTGTTAGGTGTTATTTTTTATTACAAACAGATTTTGGGTCTGTAAATTAGAATGATTGATCAAATGATCCTGCAGCATGCAATGATCAATAATTCAGAATTTTGGTACAAATGTCTTATCTGTTCAAATTCAGTATTCTCTAGCATGATTGTGATTTTCATATGCCACTGCCATTAATTGTTGCCTCTGCTAGTGGAACCAGGTTGTTGAAAAGGTTCTTTGGAACAGTTAATTTACCTGGTTGACATTTAATAAATAAATCAATAAGCAAGTAAGCAAGCAAGTAATTAAGCAAATAAATAAAAAAGAGCAAAGCTACAAAGGCATAATTATTCCTTAACACCTTGAGAACATACAGTGTCCTTTGGGTAATTATCCACCCAAGATAACTACTCCATTGATAAAACACCCTTAAGAGTTGACCTGGTAGATAGGGGTCTGGGAACATAAGTAGACAGCAATCTTGCCTTTGACCAACAATTAGCCAAGATAGTAAGAAAATCATACTGTTTTGCCCAGCTCATCAGCAAGGGTATGGAATCCAAGTCAAAGGAAGTTGTAGTACTACTCAACTCAGCCCTTACCATACCTGTCATTGTGTACCATTCCCCCTTTGACATATAACTAACTGGGCATTTGCAATGGTTTGATTGCCCTCAAAAGTTCCTCACCAGGAGAATCCAGGGTATGAATACCCTGTACTACACAGATAGCCTTAAGGCCCTATCTCTGTCCTCAGTCTCTTACATGTTACTGAGAGGTAATCTATCCTGGCATATAAGTCATCCTCAGAGTCAGCTCTGATGGATCTCTTGCACAAACAGTACCAGAAACACTAGATCCAAGGACCTGAATTTTGCCTGTGACATAAACAGAACATGTTGGAGAGACTGTGTCTCAGAGGATCCCTGCACTGTGGAATAAGCACCCCATCCATGTGAAGCAGAATTCATCACTGCCCTTATTCAAATGAAACTTGGATCACTGGATGGGAAATTGTTAATTCACCCCTGGTATGGCCCCCATGACTTTGATGGACAGAGGTTGACAGTGAGTAAATTAGCTACTTCATTGCTAACATACCCCACCATACATGCATCCAGGATACTTGGGGATGGGTTACATGGCTAGGCTTATAAAGACCCTTCCGGCTGTTAGCCTAGTACAAATCTATGAACTTATGAACTTATTCAAAAGTATATATTTTTTGATAATTGCTGTATGGTTGGCATAATGGTTAAAATTTTCACCTCCCAAGCAAAAGGTGTAGGTGTTTGATTTTGACTTTAGACCAATAGCTGTGTGGAGTTTGTATGTTTTCCTCACATCTCTGTTGGATTCCTCTCAAAAAACATTCTGGATGTTTCCATCTCAAAACTCACCCTGTAAAAAATGAATGTAGCAGTGGGAAGCAACACAGAGTCTAGGTGTTGCATCCATATTGGAGAAGAGTTGTGTACACCAATTACTTTAGGCATTAACTGTGCTGTACCATATCCTCTATATAGTATATAGGAAAATGTGGATTACAGACTGAGTGACATGTCAGGGCTAGCCTCTTGTTAGTGTAAAAAATGCCTCTCAGTGATTTGATCATGTAGAGTAATTTCACCAAATATGGGTATGGAACTTTCCCAGTGATAAGTGGGTTGACAACCCAGCCTACTAAAACATATGCCAAGAATTCATGCTAACAATGGCAGAGGTCTTCATGCTTCTTTTGGCCTGTATATGTGCCCACCATAAAGCCCAGCCATGTGTCATGAAGCTACTGGCCATCTTTTATCCAGTTGCCCAGCCTGGGTTACCTGGGATAGCTCTGTTGAATGAAACCTGAACATAAAATCAATCAACCTGCCAAACTTGAATTAAGGATTGCTACTCTGAATATAGATTCACTGACAAGACTCAGCTTGGAAGTGGATGACATGATGGTAAGGAGAAGTCTGGACATCCTTTGGATTCAGGAGACAAGGTGGAAGGTTAATACATCCAAACCACTTGGATTGGGATCCAGAGTCTACTACTCATGTGGAGGATAGAGTAGAAATGGGGTGGAAATTGTAGTGAAGGAGAATCTTTTGACGACAATGAGGTGTCTCATCAAAATTAGTGATACACATGGCAATCAGACTCAAGTGCAATAACAGGGCTGTATTTACAATTTCAGCATATGTCCACAACATGGTTTTGATAGAGAGGAAAAGGGTGAAAGGGTAAATTCAGGCAGTTGCAATACCTACTTAATAAAGCATAACAATGTGTTGGTGGTGAAAATGGGAGACCTTAATGCTCATGTTCGGACAGATAGACAAAGTAGGATATTAAGACTGTCTGTGTCCACAGGGGTGGAGCAACAGCAATAAAGAGGGAGAGGCCATTCTAGAATGTTGTCTGCCAAATGGGTTGATGGAGGCCAAACACATGGTTCAGCAAGAGAGTCAGTCACAAGAGTGGTCAATATGCAAGTCAAGCAGACTTCCTACTAGTAAGCAAAGGGCACAAGGCTGAACTCAGAAATTGCAATGGCTAGTGAAACAGTTTATGCACAGCATAAACTAATATTGTCAATAATCAGCTGGAAGCAGTGATCAGAGAAGGCTGTAAGATCAACAGAAACTAGGCAGAGGACCTGGAAGCACAGGAGTTCAAAGAAATATTCAGGGATCTAGCACCTTAGGAAGAAGAGGAAATAGGCAGAGATGAAAAAGAATGGCAGCATCTCAGAACAGGATGTGTGAGGACTTTAGAAGAGATAAATTGATGATCCAGGTATGGAAGTAAGGTACATAAGGAATGCTGGTGGTGGAATGTAGAAGTCCAGGAAGTTAACAAAAGATAGAAGTTCAGGAAAAAAGTGAGAGATACAAAAGATAGATCAGGCTATGAAAAATTCAGTTTGGCTTACAAAGTGACAAACAAGAGCAAAGAACTAGGTGTCACAGGCACCCTGTCAACTTCAGGAGAGTGACTTAGCAGTTGGCACAAAAAAAACTGTATCAGGCTGCAAGGCAAACACAAAAAGAAAAAGAAGATAGTCATTTGACACCATTCTTAAGGGATGCCAAGAACAACCTGTCCATTAGTCTGTAGGACTTCAAAGGCAGCTGGAAAGAGTAGTGGCTTCTGAATGAAGAACACCTCACAGAAGCTGTACTGCCCTAGACAATCTATGATGAAAGAGAGTGAAGAACCCATCTTAAATATGTAAAAACAGCACTAAAGAAAATGAAGACAGGGAAGGCAGCAGGCTCAGATGAAGTCACAGCAAATATGATTAAGATGTTGCTAGATTTATGGGAGAGATAGCTTCTGAGAGTATTGGTAGCAGTATGGAAAGAAATGTGTGTCCCAGATAACTGGAGAATAAACATCCTCATGCCAGTGTACAAGAACAAAGGGGACATTCATAATTGTGGGAAGTACAGATGCATTAAACTCCTATTACACTGCTTAAAAACACTAGAGAAGGGGATTGATGAACACACAGAATAATAAGATGAGAGATGAGCAGTTTGAATTCAGATCAGGATACAGCACAACCAGATTGATGCTTGCAGTGAGACAGATATTGGAGAAGAAGATAGAGATGAGGAAGGAGTCCTACACCTGGAGAAAGGATATGCCAAGGATCCATGAAAGCTGCTTTGGGCAGTCCTGAAATGGTATGAAGTCAAAGAAACATTGGTAGAATTGGTGCAGGCTAAGTATAAAGACTCAGTGAAACAAGTATGAACAAAGGGATACCCAGTAACACTAGGTGTACATCAGGACTCATCTGAGCCCACTGCTGTTCATAATCATGATGGACTACAGTAGCAAACAGGTCAGAGAGCACAGATAACAAAGCTGGTGTGTGCAGATGATGTGGCATTACAAGCATACTCTGAGCAGGACCATCAACAAGTGATGGAGGAATAGAATGCAAAACTGAAGGCATGTGGGATGAAATTAAGTACAGACAAGACATTCATCATGGCAGCGAATGGGTAATATGAAAAGAAACTGAAAATTGAGATAGAGGGTAAAATAGAGGAACAGGTTAATAGCTTGAAATATCTTGGTGTGATGGTTGAGGAGAAAGAAGTCTGAATGTGGAGGTCAAAACTAGAATCAGAGAGTCTGCAGCCAGCTGACATAGGGTGTCAGCGGTAATGTGTGACAGAAGAATACCAAAGAACTTGAAAAGTAAGGTGTACAAAACAGTGATGTGACCATTACTTCTGTGTAGTACAGAAACTAGACAGTGAAGGCCGAGCAGTTACAGAAGCTAGACATGATGGAGATGAAATGCCAGAGATGGGTGGTAGGATATACAATGTGAGACAGACAAAGAAAAGTACAAAATTGAGATCCCCCAAGCAGGAGGAGGCTCTCATTGGGGGGGTATATTTATTTCTCCTCTAAGAAACTGCTTGAAACAAAAGATGAAAACAAAAAGTGGTCACAATCATAGTGAGCTGAAATTGCTGCAGCATGAATCTATATGGAAGAGAAGCAACCTTAAATCATTATATTCACATTCAGTAAGATATTGACACACAAATGAAAATTCTCTAATCTCCAAATGCTGTACTCTAAAATAAAAAAAAAAAAATTCCATTCCATTTACACTTAGTCTCCTCTAGGGCCTTCTAGCTTCCACAATACTCATAAAGGAAGCTGAGAGGACTGACTGAGACCTACCGTGATTCAACAGAATATGCTGTGAGATGAAGAGAGAGATGACATTCTGAGAATGAGCAGATGAAGTCCTGAGAGGAGCTTCTGATGAGGACTCAGAGGGCCATGGATGGGGAACAAGACTCCTTAGAAGTAAGTACCAACCATCATTACATCTGAGTCTGCTCTGAGCTTCCTTAATCATGGTTGGAAGACCTTTTGACTTTTTAAAATATAAAGAAGAAGTTTTTAGGCTGAAGAAGAGGAGGCATCCAAGGAAATTCTGTGTGAAATGAGAACCCCTTTGTGCAATAAAGAGAAATGCTTTTGGTTTAGTGGAGAAGTTGGTTTGTGTGCTGGTGGTTTGGTGGAGACAGGTTCTGGTTGGAGTTCCCCATGACACTGCTGACTGTCAATATCTGAAGATCCAGTTTCCACTGGGATCCATGATTTTATTCCATTCTCTGTCTGCTAGCAGAGTTCCAGGAGTGCTAGAAACCTTGCCCTGAGTCTCCCCTGAAGAAGCAGCACTTGTGACTCTTAAGAAATCATTGCTTGCCCCTGCCCTTGTAGATTCTACCCCCTTGTTGCTGTGTGTTGTATTGAATGTGTGTTCTGTCTGTCTGTGCTAACGCCATCAATGAAATCTGATGCTGCCCTGGAAGTAACTGCTCCTTGAACGCCATCTCCCCTCACTTGACTGCCGGCAATGTGGAATGGGCATATGTAGATGCCATCCTTGTTCCAGTTTACTTGTTCTGTAAAGCAGTGTCATTTAGACTGTCTGTCTTGGTCACAGAGTTAAAATTGTTTAGGTCACAGAGAGTCCTCCAAGAGTGTGAAGCTCACAGACACTGTGTCTTTTTGAATTTAGGTACATTTTGAATTGAAGTATTCAGTCCAGGCATTGGTCCATATACTTTGAATGACAGTTGATATTTCCTGGATTTTTGAGAAGTTCCTGGCAGTAAGCACCAGATCATTGAGATACCAGAAACCTAATGTTGGAGGACTGTCCAATGTTCCATGCCATGAACCCTAGTCGTTGATGGAAGCAGTCTAGACTTTGAGTAAAACTCTGATGAGAGTAAAGGAGTTCAGTCTCACACCCAGAAGAAGAGTGTAGGTGAGAGGGGGCACATGTGGTCTTATTTTAGATGCTTAGGAATTCCTAGGGCAGATTAGTTCTGAGAGGGTACAGCACTATGACATATTCCAGATGCTGTAGAAGGTGTCCCTTTTCAGATTGCTAGCCAAGTAAGGTGTCAGATTTTAGATATTGAAGAATGTGTTATAAGCCTGAGCCAGAGACAATACCGAAGGCCAAGTAGACTGAAAGGTGAATGCAGAGAAGCCTGAAGGCGGAATGAAGATGGCGCTGTAGCCTAAACCGTCTGATAATGATGAAATCTAGTTTCAAAGTAGAATGGCACATACAGACATCTTTGATCTCCAACTTGAAGTATCCATGACGATTATCCATTGAACTTAACAAGTTCCATGAAATCCAAAAATCTTTGAAGTCCAAATGATTAGATACCAGTATCTGCCTCCCAGTTAGAATTAGGCTTGACGTTAATCTCTTGAACTTTGAACTTAGGAATGTTGGTCTGATAGCATACTCCTGGAGAATGCCCAGAAACTTGGCACCCCTTTGGTTCTAGGGGAGTCTGGGAGTAACTTAAGCCTGGTCTGGGGAAGCCTTTGGAGAAGGAACTGCTGTGGAGAGTAACTCTGAAACCTTGAAGTGAGCCTCTTGTGTTGTGGATCTCTAACATCGAACAAAACTCTGTCTTGACCAGATCAATTCCCTCTGGCAGTCAAAAATCAATGGTTTTCACCAGAAGCACCTGCAGGTCAAGAGACTGACTGTGCCAAGGTTCCACCCAGAAGATTTTAGCTGGTCTCCAACTGTGCTGTTACGAAGGGGAGAGTGCACTCCTCAGGCAAAAGGCAGCCTATCACTTCTGCTTAGCAGGCCCTAACCCGACCTTGCCCTCACCTATGAACAGAGAGCAGGAGGCCTAGCACCTAGGCCTTCGGAGGGATATGTGGCCCTAATCCTCAGGCTCCTGCTGCAACTGCTTCTGGGCTGCACCATAAAAAAAATTCCTCCACCGTCATCCAAATTCATCACTAACAGCTTTGCAGCCAAAACTCCACATGGCACATAAAACAATAGATTCAGCTTCTTTAGTCTTAACATGCTCAGCTAAATTTCTCCACCAAACTGCACCTTCACACCAACAACAACACATGAACCAAAAACCTGGCCTGAATGCTTAGCCACCCTCTCAGGCAGCACAACCAAACTTGTTCCAATTGTGAACTAGGAGCAACCCACCCAAAGGATTCCACAAACTCTTTGACACCTCAAACAAAGTAATAGAGTGCTTCAAGTATATGAAACTGATTTCATGAACATAAGGGCTAGATTCTTTACACTCATACTCCATTACTCACAAAAAACCTTTTAGACTTTATCAAATAAAGGAGATTTTTAAACTATCAAGCCATTTGATACTTTTTCTAACTCTCATGGCTACAAGCCTTTAATATACACCTTTGCTAACCTGAGGGCACATGAGTTGCGAAGCCTTGGCTCGATCTGGGACTCTTTTACAGGAGCTTAAGAGCCTAATCTTTTCATCCCTGACAAAAAAACAACTCCTCCACATTTCCAAAAGCCTCACAAACTAGCTAAAACATCTGCAAAAACCCCAAAATCAGTTCAGGCACAGGAGGAAGAGGAAAGGAATCAACCACATCAAACACAGGATTCCTAAAACTCTTAACTGGAAAAACACAGGAGGATGAAGAGAGGGCTGAAGGTCAGCAAAAAGTCTCAAGAAATTGAAATAGTCTGGATCAGAATAGAAAGAGTGAAGCCTCCACATGCCATCAGAATCAGAGTGGACTAAGTTGCTCCTCTTCAAGATAACTCAAATCAGGAGTGCCTGAAGGAAACCCCTACATTCAGTTATCACGAAAAGTGCCTGAAGCTGCATAGAAGAATAGGAAGCTAGAGTAGTTCATGTGAACTGGCAGAACAAAACTATCAAACTTGACCTAGCCAGAAAGGCCTCTGATCTTGGGGCAAGGCATACAAATGTCCTTTAGAGCTGAGCAAAGAAGCTTTGAGCCTGAGCCCTCCCACCCTTGGGCCTCTGGCACAGAGGCTACAATGAAGCTCCAGCACCCCACGGAAGAGACCTAACTACTGAGAGCCCTTGGCACTGGAAGGTCCTGAGAGACCCCCTAGACTCCGAGAGTCCTGAGGGCTAAACCTCTACCCCTAGGCCTGGCTTCTTGGACTCCCGCTGGCACATCCCCCCTTCCTAGCAGTTAACTCCTTCTCCATGAGCACTCCTGGCAGGGCTGGGAAAACCTCTGCCTAGGCTTAAACATGTATCCTACAACGCCTCACTGGAGCCGCAACCCTACTTCTGTTCTTGCCGCTTTATTGCCTTTCTTGACAAACACATAATCCCTATGCATCAAATTACCAAAAAAGAAACACTCAACCTAGCACACATGAACATCCCTCACATAGTGTTTGGTTAAAAAAAAAATACGTGATTAACGTGTGCCTTCATCCCACTCAAACTTCGTCCAAGAAAAGCCCTCAAGGCATTTTTATGCAACTGCTCCCCTACAAAGAATTACCTTATTCACTTTTCAAACAACCCAAGCTTAATGACGGCGAAATGCTTTCTACATACCCTGCTGCAAAATTACCCAGCCTTCTCTTACCCGGGTATTCCTATGACATCAGAGCAGAAGCCAAGTTGCTGAAATTGCAGAGAAAGCCACAGACAATAGATTATAGTGAATTGGGCACATGTGCAAGGAAAGCAGAAGACAGTTTGGTGAAGAGGATTTGGGAGAGATGGGATGAGGATGTCTGGCAAAGAGATGGATGGACTGCATGAGAGAAGACTTGTGATAGCCAATTATTGCTTTTGAAGAAGGTAAGGAAGTGACATTGAATTGAGAGATGTTGCTGCAGTTCACAGGGCACCTGACACCATGAAGAAAAATGGGAGAAAGGAGGTTGATGATGATGATTATGATTATTATGTTATACAGGGTATTATTCTTTATGGTACAAGTATTTTCCTAATGTACTATGTATTTTTTAATTTGGGGAGAAATGAAAAAAAGCAGAGATTTTTTTTTCTATGTTATGGAAGCTGTTTCCATTTTATTCCATAGTTTCCTTTTTCACTTCTAATTATATTATATATAAAAATAATTTATATCCAGTTCTTCAACTAAAATATGAAGTGGAGATGCTTTTTAGAGAAATGTTCACCTCTGCATCTTTTTGCACTGTCTGGTTCTTCCTCAGCTCTTCACAGTATCATTATGCTGTGCTCTCTGTGTGGTATTTGTATAAGCAACACAGCATAACAAACTCTGTAATGTAAGTGGGATAACATTATAAGGCTGGCAACTGTCCCAAGTTTGTCCTATGAGATATGCCATCCATCGATTTTATGTATATTCTGTAGGCTGTTTACCATCTATTGCAATGATCCAATTTCTCTCTCTCTCTCTCTCTCTATATATATATATATATATATATATATATATATATGGATCTACTTTTCTTCATCAAAAATACACTTGTTCGAAAAAGAAAAGTAGATCCCCACTTCAGGGAAAGTGCACTTCAATGAAAGTGCACTTTCGCTGAGGTATACTCACTGGATCCCTAACAGAAACAACAAACACACAAAATACCATCTTTTGCAGGGAGGCAAGCCCCACTGCACCCCCCATGTTGGGGGCTGCACACCCCCACCCCCTACTTTAATATTCTCACTCTGAGATCACACTACAGTGGGGAAAAGGGAATATTCCCTTATCCCCACTGTACCACGATCTCAGCACTAGTTTGCTTAGTTGTACATCAGCACTAAACATTGATGTACAACTATTTTATTTATTTATTTATTTTTATTTTATTTTACATTTGTTAACCGGGGGTGTCTGGCTGAGCTGAAAAGGCCCTTTTTCAGCAGAGGCCCGGGGAGAAAAGCTCCATAAAGAAAAATTACAGACACATATAGTTAATTAGACATGATCATGACACAAATTACAGGAGACATGTTTTTACAGTGGTATGCGGCACATAAACAGTTACAGTGGAGAGAACAAACAAAAAAATATTAATTTTAAAAATAAAGGTAATTAATAGATTTGTGGTGTACAGCTGAAATTTGGAACATAGGTAGAATACATACATAGTACACAGTACAGTACATACATTGCAGATTAGACAGTGTTTGTGAGTAAGATTGAAAACTATTATCAAGTGCTCTAGATTTGTTATGGATGTGTTATCCGCTTTCACTAGCCTGGGGAGCAGTCATGGCACTGCCAACTTTCCTTGAGATGTTGCCTGATGAGGTCTTTAAAGGAGGCTTTGGATGATCTGTTTTGAATGCTTGTAGGGACAGAGTTCCATTTTTTAGCCACTGAACTACTATATAGTGCATCTCCAAAGCTATTGTAGCTGTTGGTGACTTCTAGTAGTAGTTTGCTTGATGATATAAGAGGCCTTTTGGCTGAGTGATGTTGTACTAGGTTTTTGAGGGCAGGACTCTTATTGGGGAGGTAATAGACAGAATGACAGAGGCAGAGCTGATTGTAGGTTAGGAGGTTGGGCAGTTCAAGCCAGTGGAACTGTCTCAAAGCAGTACAGTGATGAGTTCTATATGAGCAATTTGCAGCAAAGCGGGCAATTCTGTTATAGCAGGCTTCCATTTTGCTTAGTTCAGTTTTGTTGAGATTAGTCAGAATGGGAGATGCATATAGTAGGGTGGATAGAAGGTGGGAGCGAGCAATGGCTGATCTTGTGCTGTTGGTAAGAAATGGTTTGATACGGTAGAGTGACCCCAGTTTGGCATGTACTTTTTTAATAGTTACGTTGAGATGACTATTAAATTTTAGGTGGGAGTCTATGGTTATTCCCAATAGCTTAGCCTGTGCCACTGGAGCAATTGGAGTAGCATTAGTAGTAGATAGTGAATTGACTGTTAGTGTTTTTGTTGGAACTGGTTATAATCATAAGCTGAGTTTTCTTTGGATTGAGGATAAGTTGGGCTTTGGTAAGGTAGTTTTCAACATCAGAGAATGCTAGTTGAGTTGTTTGCAGGAGGGTGGGAATGTTTTGTGCAGCACAGATTAAGGTAGTGTCATCTGCATACTGAATTATAGATGCATGCTGTGTGGAGGTATGAAGGTCATTTGTGAAGACTGCGAATAGTAGTGGTCCTAAGATAGAACCCTGTGGGACTCCTATAGTTATGGGCAGCTGAGGAGAGAGAGAATTTTCCCATTTCACAGCTTGGTACCTGTCAGTTAAGTAGCTTTGGAACCAGGTAAGAGTGGAATTTGATAGATGATATTGGTTTAGTTTGTTTAGCAGGATTTGGTGTGAGACTGTGTCAAATGCTTTGGACATATCCAAAAAAAGAGTTGACACTTGTAGGCCTTCATTTTTGAGACGGTTTACTGTATCTGAGAAGCAGAGGAAGGCTGTAGTAGTACTATGGGCAGGTCTGAAACCATGCTGAGTAGGTGACAGGATGTTGCTGTCTAGGAGATAGTTTAGCAACTAAGATGACATGCAAACTGCGTGTTTTTATAACTACTTTTTTTCTTATGTTAATCTTCCCACGAAAGTGCATTTTCAACAAAATGCACTTTCGCGGAAGTGCACTTGCGAATTTATGTTTCGTTGAAACATAAGTTTGTTGTAGTGACTGGATCCTATATATATATATATATATATATATATATATATATATATATATATATATATATATACACACATATATATATTATAGTATGTAATTTTCATGAACTGGTAAAAGGAATGAGAAAATAAATAAACAGAGAACATAGCAACATTTAAATTATCACTATCAGTGGCACAGCAGATGACATACTTGTCTTTGGTGCAGAAGGCTGAGGGTCCTGTTCCCACACCAAGTAGCTTGATTGCTCACACTGCAGCACAAGGAGGGTGTGTGCTACACTCCTGAGTGTGTCCTCCTTTGGAAGAAATATCTGTGTTAGTGGTAGCTCTGTTGTGTGTAAAAGATCCCTTGGCAACTCTTGAAAAATGTAGGGGTCCCTTATTTATATAAAAAGAACTCTTACAAAATAATTATTTACAAATATTTACAAATGTACAAATGTATAGGTATAAAGATCTATTTACACATATTCATAATTTCCTTTGCAGTCATACTAAATTTTCATCCTTATTAGACCTCCAGTCCATTTTCTATAACCGCCATTCTATTTACTTAACATTGTTGTTAAAAGGTATTTACCATTAAACATAATTTATTCTTTAATTCCATATAACATAAAATAACATTTTATTCATTCTTTTAGCACGTTCTTTAATTCTGTTCTTACAATATCCATATTTAATCATATCCATGTTTATTTTATCCAGTTCTTTTATATCTTCAAAAAAATCTTCATTACATAGTCTTCCCCATAACCTTTGTACTCTTTTACATTTCAAAATCATATGTTCACTAGTGTCTTCTTGACAACATAAACCTATTCTATCACTTTTCTTTTTATATGGCATATTTCCCTTTACTGGCAATTTATCTATTCCAAGTCTCCACAAAAAAATCTTGACATTCTACTTTCTGATTAAACCATTTGTTTCTTATTTTTATAGCTTCAATTTCTCATCTGTTCGATTTCCCATTGTTTTACTTAGTAATGTTTTATAATTACATTCTTATACCATACTTTTTTTTCTATATCATCAATTTTTATTTTCCACAAAAATATTTTTTCTGGGTAACATTATATTTCTTCATTGTACACTATTTTTCTGTTTAAGCATATCCCAAATTTTATCATGCTTGTATGTATGCAGTTTTTCTACTAATCTCTCATATTTATCCACTTTAACACTTTGTACAAATTTAATGAAACAACATATAAAACTGTGTTAATTAACCATAAACCTCCTTCATCTTCATTTACATAGAAAACTAATTTTTCTTTGCTAGATTTAATCTAGGACCCCATATAAACAAACAAAAATATCTTCAATAATTCCTGTACAAATACTATTAGAAACACAAATATACTTGCTAAGTATGCTATTTTTCCCATCAGTACTGAATTTATCAATTAAGGCCTTTTCCTAAATGATAATTTATATATTCTCCAGAAAAGACAGTTTTGTTTTATTTCTTCTATTGTTTTTTCCTATTGAATTTTACTTACATATTTATTCCCAGCTGTTATACCCAACACATAAATTTATTTAATTGCAAAATATATACCCCATCTTTACTACATCAGCTAAACTTTTAATTTTCTCTTTATTTAAAGTCATCCCTATCACCTCTAGACACTCATTTGTGGAAATTATTACTTTGTTTATCCACATTTTGTTTTTGCAATTATTGTAATGTCATCTGAATATGTTAACAGAACTGGAATTCTTAACCCTTCAGGTGTTACATACCACACATCCTTCATCTTGTAATTTATTTTACATACTATCACATTCATAACTAACAAATTATACAACTCATTGGACACTACTGTTCATGTGTACCTCTTGGCTTAACCAGCCATTTGCAAGTTTTTTTTTTACTTTGTTATTACTATACACTGATGTACATAATTTCCTAACTTTCTCACTTATATTATATTCATTCATTATAACCCATATGATTTCATGTCCAGTTGTGTCAAATACCTTATTAAGGTCTCCTATTATGATTTTTGCTTCTTCTTTTGTATTCATAATGTCATCCACAATTTCTCTGTCTATCATTAATAATTCTTGACAACCCTTCCCCTTTATACTATATATATTATCTTCCAAAATATTTTTCATTTTAGTTTAAAATCTCTTGTATTATTTTCATAAATATTTTATAATCATTATTGCTCAGTACTATCCAGTTTTTTTTAATTGTCTCCTATATTCTTTCTTCTGTATGAATTTAAGTATCCCACTACATAATTCTCTATACATAATACCTCCATTTAACCATGCATTCAAAATCTTTAAAAAATATTTTTGCCATTCCCTTAAATTTTTATACATTTCATACCCTATTCCATCTGTTGTTGCATCCAAATCTATACACCTTTATCTAGCTTATTTAAAGAAATCTCCTTTTCCAACTCTTTATTTTCTTTTTCTGTTAAATTTTATAATTTCCATGTTTTTTTCTCTACCTACTTTTTCTTTAAACATTTCTTATGCATATTGTACCACACTATTCATAATCTTTTCCTGAGTTATTTCTTTTAACCTTTTACTTTTTTATTTCTCTTATTACACTACTATATTTTTTTACTAATCTGCTTAAGTAACTTGATGATTCTCTTTTTCCTTGTAAAAAATCTCTGCTCATATAACAATTCTTGTATTTTATCTTGATTTATTTTATATAATTATTTTTCTTTCCCAAAGTAATTTCTGTCATTATGTTCCAAATCTTCCAGTGCATCATTATATGTTCTTTTATATTTTTCCTTCTCCATTTTTCTCACATCATGTTGCCACTGTAAAAAAACAAACTTTTTTTTATATTTTTCCTGAAAAATCATCTACACTCAGACATTTTTTATAAAATGTTTGCATAATAATATGTTCTTTCCATACCTGTATTACTAATCTCTTTCCTTCATTCCATACTATCTCATTTATCTTTTTTATTTGTTTATCTATTTTTATAAATTCCTTGTTTTCCTTGATCTCTAGCCATATTGCAAGATGATCAGAAAATTTTGTTTCAACACCTCCACTTCTCATACAACTTAAACTTCTGATACAATAAAGTAATCTATTTCAGTTGTATACATACTCCTTTTGTAAGTCCATGAATTTTTTGTCACAAAGTTTTAACTTACCACATCTTATAACTGTGATGTCTGTGCACTGGCCCAGCAATCAAGGAGCCTCAATCCTCACCACTAACACCAGTGAGGGGTGTCCATATAGGGAAAGGATAATAAATACACACACAGTAAAGTACAATTCCTCTTGAGGGCACACAGAGATCACAGTCAGTCTGGGGCTGGTTTTCCCTTTCTCTACAGGTCCCCAATAAGACTCCCCACTGGCACACCTATAGGGTCCAGATTTCAGCCTAGTGGGCAAGCTAAAACCTCCAGCACCCTCTCTGTCCAACCAGTGCTTCATGTCCCTGCCCAAGTAGCTGACACACACACATTGAGATAAGAGTCATATACAACCACACAGACACTCCTGGGGAAGGCTGGCACAGGTTCTCCAGCTTTGCCTGTTTTATCCAGACTATACAGAAGTACCACTTGCCACCACCCACTAATATTTATCAGCTACTCAAAAGCCCTTATGATAGGGTGTCCAATTATACTGTGCAATATTATTATCCAAATGGCAAGTGCAACTGAACAGCCAAGGATTATTGGAGTGGCTTGGCCAGTATCACTATATACATGCAATGTACTCTAGAGCTTAAATTATCTCTACACAAAACAGCCACAGTTGAAAGGTTTAAAAATATCTAATAATAAATTATAAAAACACAAAACAATACTTCTTACTACACATGCTAGTCAAGAGTTCAGAGATCACAGAGAAATACTTAAAATAATACAGTAGAAAAGTTCTGACATCAATACAGAAAAACGACTAATCTAATCTTCCTATTTCCTAGCTATATCTAAGAGAAAACAGTTTTAAAATAAAATGACATATAGAACACAGGCAGTGCTGGGGATGTTGGATGTTCTCAAGACAAATGCTCAAATGCTCTCATTCTTTCTGTCCTTAAATTGATAGCACAGTACCACTGATTCATTTCAGATTACATAATTTCTTTCTGGTTCCCACGCTAACAGAAACTCAGAGGTTAATAGCCCTTTTGATCTTGCAGCTGGTCAGGAAGCCAGAGCAATAAAAACAATTATGCATTTAAATTCTAGCCATCAACTCTGGCCTCAAAACAATAGGCAGAATGCCTCCCTCTAGACATCTCAGCTCCGAGTTTTAGATCAAAGAATTTCACAATGCTTGACTTATCAGCTTTCTTACAGCAGAGTGCACTGTTGTTACATTTTTTTTTTCAGTTCAACATCCAATACAGTTTTTTCACATTTAAGAGAACAAGTCTGTGGCTTACATTAATATTTACAAATGACAGAATTATCTACAAAATTCTATCTAGCTAGGATGGCAGCCTTCACCTATCTTCACAATAACTTCTAACATTTTTCTTATATCGTTTCCTTTCTTTTTATGCTTGCTACTTAGATCACAATTAAAGTCTTCTATTATAATATTCCTATTTATCACTATGTAGGCTAAAATCTGATGAAATAAGCTTTCACTTTCTTTACAATTAGTATAAGCATATAATGTTATAATTCTATATACTTGTTCTTTCATTTTAAATCTACAATAGTTAATCTTCCCATTTTTGCTAAAGTTACATCTAATATATATATATACTATATTTTTACAGAATATAGCTATTCCAGAACATCTCTCATTTCCCAAACTCCAGATTATCTTTCTTCCCCATAGTTTCTCTGTTTGTAATTTTTCTTCATTTGGTAAAAATCTTGTGTCTTCTAATATAATTACATCAACATCACATGTATTACACCACTCCCAAATCAATATTTTTCTTCCTATATTCATAATACAGTTCTCATTTATAGAAAGCACTTTAAATTTTTCATTTTCCCTTTCCCTTAGATTCATGGTTTCATAAAATCATAGCTAATTACTAGACTAACTTTCCTAATAGGCCATTATAAGCCTAGCCTATTTCTCTCCCAAAGGTGAGAATCAAATACTGTACCTTGTGGCTGTAAGTCAAGCACCTTAACCATTATACCAACCCCCAATCATTAGCTGTATATGCTCTTTTTCATCCATTTCCTTTCTTTTTTCTTTTGTACTTATCCTTTTAAATGTTCTTTTCTGTCTTTTACTCTTTTCCCAGTGCAGTTTTTTTCTTTTACTAACACCCAATTTATGTCTTCTTCATCACTTATTCCAGAACCTTCTCCTGTGTCCTTTTTATTATTTTTTCATCTAGCGTTTCTTCTATTTCTACTACTACCAAAATGTCTTCTCTTTGTTCATTTTCTTTTCTTTCATTTTCCTTACTCTTTATTTTCTTGTTTGCAATCTGTCCATAAATATCCAATTTTGTTACATTTATAACATCTGAATTCACATCTTTTTTGCATCATGTCCCACATATCCACAAATATGATGTTTTCTTTTTGTCACAGATACTTATCAAATGTTCTTCTTTTCCACAAAAACAAACAAACCATAAAACATGATGTGAAGTTGTTCTATCTCTCTTTTCATTCTTACTGATGGGTTCAGAGCTGATCTTCGGCTCTGACTCAGCCAACTGCAAAAGCTCAAGGTCTTCAACCAACTCGAAGCCAACTCCCTATCCCATGATGCACCTTGTGCTTCCCTCAGATTTCATTTGCCACTGCAACAGATCATGCATCTCACCAGCTCAGGCAGTGAAATTTAAGTATTTTCTTTATACATATATTATCCTTTTTGCTGTAGTTAGTATTTTTCTATTTTATAGCTTAGAGTGTTATTGTGGTTTAGGTAGTGGTCATACTTCTTAACAGCTAGACTTTTTGAAGTTTGTTAGTGTAGTTACATAACTCCCTTAATTCTTCCCTTTGGTGCCTGGTGTTATTAGGATTACCCTCTTTGTACTGAAGCCCATTTTTTTCCAAGGGCATTTTTTGTGTGTAGTTATAAAACCTAGGATAGTTATTCTTGAATTTTTACAGCTTTACTAGTGTGTGTTTTTCCTGTAGAAGTTAGGGGCCAGTTTTGTTAGGGCCATTTTATTGTACTGTGTGTTTTGCTTCTTTGTGGACTATCTTTGTCAAACAAAACAATGTAACCATGATTCACTTTAAGTAGTTAGTGTATATATAGTGTGATTTTTCTGTGAGCCCTGTGGTTTCTTTATAAGGGTGTTGCCTTATACTTCAGACTTTGCTAGATAATTGATACGTCCTGTTAACTAATTTCTGTCATGTCTCAGCAAGAGAAGGTGAAGTCAGGATTTAAAAAATGTCCTAAATCTGGACAAGAAATGTCAATAACAGATGGTCACACAGAATGTGTCTATTGCTTAGCTGAAGTTCACCTACAAGAGAACTGTGCCATCTGTCATTCATTCAGTTCTCATGTTCTTCATGAATGTAAGAGTAAACTGATAGCTAGGGGACTATTAAAGTGTTCCTTCCAGGAATCTTTGGAGGACAGGTCACTGGACAAGACATCAAATTTTTCAAAGACTTTGTTTTCTATGTCTTCTTCTTGGTTAGAGCCAAAAAAGGGTTCATCGACCTCAAAACCAGATACAACTTCTATCTCAGCTCCATTGCTTTTGGAACCAGAGGTTGTTACTGTTTGTAGGAGCTGGTCCCCTATACTGGGGCTGGTGTCTCCTACTCTAAAATCTCCAATTCTTCAGTCAGAGGCCTCTTCCATAGTTTCTTCCCGGTCCTCAAGACTTTCAGATAAGGATGTGGATCATGTTGTGCAGAGGCTTCTGCAGACACTGGCGCTAGCAAAAACTTTGTTGGGGCTGACCCTTGGGGCTTTGGAACCAACTAGGACCCAGGCCATTACTTCTGTTCCTCCTCTGATTCGACTCAAGGTTTGGGAGCCGGAGTGTTCGGAGCTGATGATTGTGGAACTGCCAGAGCCATCACCCCTTCCAGATCTGTCAGTTCTGACTACTTTGTCTTCCTCGGTACTGACCTTGGAGTCTAGGGGCTGACACTCGCCAGTCACGTCTGGAGAGGATAGCCATACCAATCTTTCAGTTCTGACTTTGCCTCTTGGGGCCTTGGCACAGGTGAGTTTGGCACCTACCTTGGGCTTGGAGTCCACTACTTTGGTGCTGAGGAAATTGCCTGTTTCTTCAGATCTATGGGTTTCTTCGGATCAGAGCTGGGGGGCCTTTGATGCCATGAGGAGAGTGTTGTCCCCTCAGGCACTCACATCATTGGTACCAGCAACCTCCTCCCCTAAGGCACCTGTGTCTGCCTCTGCTTCACTGGTCCCTCAAAAGCGTAGTTACCCAGAGCCTCAGGTCACCCCATTGGGTGAGTCCTGCTCTTCCAAGACATCCCCAGAAGCTCCCACTGAGGAGGTTCCCAGGAAGAGGTTTTGAAAGAGGAAGCATCTGGACTCCCCACAGGAATCCATCACAGTGGATACTGACTTAGATGAGTGAGAAGGGTCCCCATGGTCCCCCTCTGAAGATATCTCTTTCAGGGATATCTTGCAAATTCTTAAACAGAGGGTGATTGGAAGCCCATTAACCCTACTGATGATGAGTTAGTCCTCCTTAAGGCTTTTGGGTCTCAGACCTCCATCACTTGGTTGTCTCCACCCTTTGATGAGGTAATTGAGCTAATATCTCAAAGGATGTGGGAGTCTCCGGATAACATGGAGCATGTCCCTAGGAGGCCTAATAAATTTATAACTTCTCCCCAGGACAAGACCTTCCTGACCAAAGGAGTGTCCATTGATGCTATGGTGGTGGTGGCAGCCACCAAGAAGGAACTGTCAGAAATTTCTACGTCTGTCCATCCTCCTAATAAGGATTCTAGGATCATGGACAGATATGGTAAGTGCATGTTTAGTTCAGCAACTTTTGCTCTCCAATCACTGAACTATCTAATGCACTTTACAAGGTTGCAAAGGGATCTCCTGAAAGAGCTGGGAGATACTCTACAAGGTTCACTAGCTGCGGAGGTCTCAGAGAAAGTAACTTCCCAGCTCACTACCCTTAATTCTCTTGTAAACTCTTCCATGCATCTGGTCTCATATGCAGCTGATGGAACGATTAGGGCAGCAGGTACAGGAATTGCTTTTAGGAGACATTCCTGGATGCACTTATATTCCTTTGTGGAGCCCTGTAAGTCATCCTTTATTAACACCCCTTTTGATGGCTCATCCCTTTTTGGACCCAAAGTGAAGGAAATGCTTACCAGGAGTCAGCAGGATGTAAAAACTCTGTCTGCCATCGGAGTCAGTTTTTCCATCCCTACCAGACCTTACCCCAAAGGTCAGAAGGGAGGGAAGATGTGGTTCCTTAAAACTCAAGGAGCATTCTAGGACACTCATGGTGAACCCCCCTCTATCGACAGAGGAGGGGGTAACAGTGGAAGACGCTGCCCATGGGGCAGAGGGGGTCCGTAGAATCAGAATGACAGAGACCAGTTCTTTGGGAAGCCCTATCAGCAGTCCTGAGAGGAGGCCCACCTGTCCATCTCTGGTGGCAGTCGGTGGATGCTTCTCTTTGTACCCAGATGTCTGGCTAAAAATGACAAAAGACAGCTGGGTATAAAGCATCATATCCAGAGGATACTTAATTCCCTTTTCCACCCCCCCATAAGAAAAATCCAGGATGTTCCACCCAGTCACAGGGAACAAGCAGCCACAGAGATTCTAACGTTGCTGGAAAAAAGAGTCATCTAACCAGTCCCAGCAGACCAAAGAGGATCTGGAACTTACTCAAGGTTCTTTTTAGTTCCAAAGAAAACAGTGGATTGGAGGCCCATTTTGGATCTCAGCAGACCAAACAAGTTGGTAAGAAAGACAAAATTCCAGATGGTCACGCTACAGTCAATACTTCCCTTTTTAGGAAAGACAATTGGATGTGCTCGATAGATCTCCAGGATGCGTACTACCACATAAAAATGGACAAGCCATCTAGAGATCATCTGCACTTCCAGCTGGGATCAAATCATTATCAATTTTGTGCTCTGCCCTTTGGTCTCACTACAGCCCCCAGAGTGTTTACCAAATGCATGGCAGTAGTCACAGCTCATCTGAGACGTTTGGGATTCCAGGTGTTTCCATACCTAGACGACTGGCTCCTCACTGCCACCACCAGGCATCAACTCATACAAACAAGGGACACAACTTTGAACCTCTGCAGTCAGTTGGGGATTACTATAAATTCAGAAAAATCTGCTTTGCTATCACAACATACCATTTCTATAGGAGCAGAGCTAAACACCATTACCATGACCTTAAATCTTCCTCCAGAAAGAGTTTGTGTCCTATGAAAACAGGTCCTGGACCTTTCCCGAGAGAAAAAGCCCCGATTTCACTGGTACTCAAATTGTTAGGGACAATGGCGGCAGTGATCACTGTGATTCCTTTAGGTCGGATGCATATATGTGTACTGCAATGGCTCCTGTTCACGCAATGGTCTTTTCATGAACTCCCAATGTCACACAAAATCCTGATAATGAATTCCTTCAAGAAGGACCTTAAGTGGTGGCTGACCTCACCAAATGACTCTGGGTCGCCTCTTTGTTCTATCCACTCCCATAGCCATGGTGACCACAGATGCCTTCCTGATAGGGTGGGGAGGCATTATCAGGGAAGAACAGCCCAAGGCACGTGGAAGAGAAGTAAGGCTCACCTGCATATCAATATCCTGGAGATGAGAGCAGTACTTCTAACATTGCAGTCCCTTCAAGACTTTCTCCCTCTGGGAACTATTGCAATTCAGACAGACAATATGTCAGTGGTCTGGTGCATAAACAAACAAGGAGGAACCGGATCTTATCCCCTGTGTCAAGAGGCCCTGAGAGTATGACAATGGGCAACTTCCACCCATCGCTTTTTGATAGTAATGTACATCCCAGGGAGATCCAATGTAATAGCAGACAAACTGAGCAGGGCAACCTCATGAGTGGTCCCTAAAAGAAGAAGTAGTGGAAATGATAGTCCGCAGATGGGACCAGCCTTGCTGCACTCTATTTGCAACTCCAACAAACATGAAATGCAGCAGCTACTTTGTTGTAATTCCCCCTCCAGGGAATGCCCCAAGGGATGCACTTGTACACAATTGGTCCCTGGGTCTCCTTTATGCCTTCCCTTCTTTCCCTCTGATACCCAAAGTTTTACAGAAAACCAAGGCTCTGGGAAGGACCATCATTCTAATAGCCCCTTACTGGCCTCGGCAAATTTGGTTCACCTTCCTCCAGCCTCATCTATTGGAAGAACCTTGGATTCTGGACCCAGTGCCAGATCTCCTGACTCATTCATCACGGGCTCTTCATCCTTCTCTTCAGTCCCTCAAACTGACCGCTTGGCTGCTCCAATTCCCAACATAGCAAGGATTCACAACCTCTCTCAGCTGCAGCTCAGCATATTTTAACATCCTGTCATAAATCGTCTACCAGGAAGTTATATCTTAGTAAATGGAAAAGGTTTTCTATATGGGCATTTCAGAACAATATTGACCCATACCTGGCTTCAGTTTCATCCATTCAGGAGTTTTTGACTAAGCTTTTAAATGAAGGGGCAGCAGCAGCAACCATTACAGTTCAATTGGCAGCAATTTCTAACTTTCATCTTGGTGACCAGGGGTCTAATATCATATCACATAGATTCTCCAAAGCCTTTCTCAAGGGTACAGTTCATTTGAGACCACCTGCCAAAGCTCCAGCTATGCCATGGAATCTAAATTTTGTTCTTTCCCGAATAATCCTACTCCCTTTCAAACCAGCCTCATCTTCTGATTTAAAATATCTATCATGGAAAACCATAATTTTAATAGCTATTACTTCTGCTCGGAGGGTTTCAGAGTTACAGGCTTTGTCCATTAAACCCCCTTATTTGATTTTCCATAATGACAGAGTCTCACTCAGTGAATCCTTCATTTTTACCTAAAGTTTGCTTAGAGACAAATCTCAACCAAGCTATTGAATTGTCCGTATTTTTCCCTAAATACACTAATAAGATGGAACATATACTGCACAAACTTGATGTTCACAGACAACTTTGATTTTATTTAGACAGGACCAAACATTTCAGGAAAACAGATCAGCTCTTTGTCTCCTTTTCAGAGTCTAAAAAAGGCGCTCCAGTGGCAAGAACCACTTTATCAAAATGGTTATCAGATTGTATATCCTTCACTTACAATTCAGTGAATACACTGTTACAAAAGAAGATAAAGGCCCACTCTACTAGAGCTGTATCTTCTTCATCAGCCTTTACGGCTAAATTACCATTCAATACTATTTGTGCAGCAGCTACTTTGTCAAGGTCTCATACCTTCATCACTCATTACAAAGTAGACACGGCCTCCAGGGACAGGGCTTCCTTTGGTTCCACTGTCTTGAAGAACATTCTCCCATGAGCCACCCAAGAAAGATGGTGGTTGGGATGCTATCCATCAGTAAGAATGAACAGCAAGATAGAACAACTTCATATAAAGAAGTTATGTACTCACCATAATGTTCCATGTGAGTTGTTCATCTCGCCTTCATTCTTACGTCCCATGCTCCAACCCCCATCCAAGCTTCTTGAGGACAGAGATTTCATTTATGTCATGGTTTATTGTCTCTTATCCAGTTTCTACTAGTAACATATTAGTAGTGTTATGTAGCCTGTTGGCAGCAAACAAGATCTGAGGGAAGTACACGGTGCATCATGGGATAGGGAGTTGGCCTCGAGCTGGTTGAAGACCTTGAGCTTTTGCAGTTGGCCGAATCGGAGCTGAGGATTGGCTCCGAACCCATCAGTAAGAATGAAGGTGAGATGAACAACTCACATGGAATGTTATGGTGAGTACATAACTTCTTTTATTGGGTTGTCCCCAGTATTTTATGACACCCCTATTCCCTTCCGCATTTATCATGCTTGGTATATGTATAATTTAATTTTTTTCTCTTTCTATTTTTAACACAATATTACAATCCTAGCCATCAGTCCACAAACCCGTTTTATCCTAAACTTTTGCAGTCTCCAGTAATTCTTTATATATAGTTTTGAAACATCCTTTCAAAGTCTTTCTCTTTCTACCTCTGTTTGAAAATTTACATGAATTTGCTTTTTGTTTCCCTGCTAAATGCTTTTATCACATAAAGATTCCATGGGTTACAGTCTATATGCTTTAAGCACATAAAGATTCTTTGTTCATATTCTCCAAGAAAAAATTCCATAACAAAACAGTCTCAAATATGACCCTTTTCTGCCATGGTCTGTGCTTGAGGCAAGTGACAGTATACAGTAGAGCTGACATTGAACACTTGTACTGTTGAAAGCAAGCGACAACAGTTAGTTAATAGGTACAAAGACATTTGCAAGTTACAGAGACCTGACACCTTTAAAGAGATACTGGCAACATACAACTATACCTAGCAAAATGCATTTTGTTGTATTAAATAGTCATATGGATAACAAAAAGGTATTCGTGGAAAGTGAAAATGGAAAAAGGATAAAACAAAGAGGCAGGTATGCCAATGAGGATACTACTTAGAAATTTGAGGAGAGATGGTGGGTAGGGCAATTGCTAGATTGTTAGAATGATTTGAGTAGGAGCTGGGAGTAAAGTGAACTAAGGGGAGCATATGAAGGTAAAAGTTAATGGGAGGGATTGCCAAAAATGGGATAGGGTTGATTTGCAAATCCTTTGCATTGGGAGGTTTCAGTGAGATGGCCGTGGAGAAATTTCTTGAAGATGAAGAAGGTGGAAAACTGTGAAACTAGATTACATTAATTTTGGTTTAGTAACTTCCACCTGATGCTGACTATATCTGTTTTCATGAGCAACACCTTCAGTGTGCCATTATACAGGTTTCTTTAACCTCTAGGATTTCCATGCTATTTTCAACTGGGAATATAAAATCTGTCCTGGGCATTCAATATAAAACATCCAAATGCTCATAGGAATAGCCTGGGAATCATTGCTTCTCTGTTGGTGACACTGGCCTTAGCAAGAAAACTGTTAGTGGTATGCTGGCTCTTTCATTTGATTCAGATACTTTTTCTGATGCATAGCTGCTGGTAGCTTTTTCAGATGGTACGCATAAGTCATTCAGGCCTAGGAACATGTGCGCTTGGGTCATGGTGTACCTTTGTAGGACATGATGAAAATGATCTGTCATACTACTTTCCTAACACATGCACTAGAGTTTTGTACCTACTACTGAACCCCTGTCAGAGAAGAGTTGCCAGTAAATCCAGCAATGCCCTTGATTCTGTGCCCAGATGAATTGTATATGTTTATTTACAAGGATATGAACAGTATGATACAAAAAGTTGGTCTTTATGATTTTGTATTAGAGTCCAAGACTTATGGTAACCTTCTGAAAATGTAGCTGACACAGCCTGACAGACACTCCTAAGCTATGGAAGAACCGAACCATTATTAGTGTACTGAAGGTAAATAACTGGTATATCAGCAGCTCTGGTCTTTGAACATAGGTATCCAGATTTGACAAGCCTGCAGTCAGTTTTGTACATTGTGCGTTGATCTCAACTGGAAGGAGCCTGTGCTGAGTGCAACAGGAAGTTTTTCAAAGCTGATGTGATGACATTCCCTTGTTTGATGAATGGGTTTTTCATTATCCTAATGTAGAGAACACCTGCATTCACCAAGTCATGACATAAATCTCAGGACATTGATGAATCTTGTAGGAAAGTGAAATCTCACCTCTGCATCAAGGACTGGTAGAGACAAAAGTTTTAATAAAACTTAAGAATGCCACTTACTGGCTGTGATGTTGTTCCTGAAGTTTTTCCTTGAATTTCACTTGTTATGAATAATATGCTAGGTAGCCTGTTAGATGTTTTGAATTCATACTGAGATTTCAGCACTGTTATTTTTGTGTTGACAAAAACACAACTCAGAATATCTGTTAAATATTGATTTTTTTTTCATTTTTGTCTCTTATTAGCTTGGTCATCTAGGAAGTCCCTTTTTCTAATGATAGGAAATACCTTGTGGTAGCTTCATCTTTTTATAGGTTCATAGGTAAATACTAGGCTAGATGTCCTTGTGGCCCATTTTAAGCCTAGCCAGTTTTCCCTTAGTGATGCACATTTTGCCATTCTCATTCCCTGTATAAGTTTGGAGCACAGTTTCTAGAACACATAATTCTGGCCTTTGTGTACACTAGGTGTTTCCATGCATATACAAGCATTACTTGTAGTATGCTGTACTGCTACAGTCTGCTCCATTATCCTTGGACATTTACATTCTGGCTTCCTCCAGGAGGTACCCAAGCAGGAAAATTCCCATATACACTTTCCTTAAATGGAAAAATTGGCACTGATCTGTGATTCTTAGTATCATCACTCAGTTTCATCAGAATTTGGAACCACTTCTGAAATCTCAGTCCATAGTGCCACAGTTAGAACTTCATCATTCTGCATCAGAAAGCTGGCCAATCTGTGAGAATTTGCCTGCTTTGAATATGGGAACAATGTCTTGGTAATATACACACACTGATGTGCCTCCATTTTTAAGGAGGTAATGATATTGATGGTCTGGAATCTCTTTATAGGTCCAACTTCTGGGAATGAGTTTGTGGAGTGTTAGATGAAGTTATTGCTGCCTTCTTAAACATTTAAGCTGTCATGCAATCTTGTTCATCAACATTGTTACTCTTGGCCTACTTGGTTACACATCTTACTTCTTTGATAGTAGAAAGATTGGTATGGGACTCTTTTGTATGATATTGAGGGATGGCTTTTGTGGTAACATCTTTCACAGAAAACTCAGAATGCAGTAATGCTTTACAGTGCTATTTTAAAATAGCTAAAATGGCTTTATTACCATTTAGGAGTGCTAGTCCATCTTAAGCTTGAGGGCAATGGAGATGTAATACCTTGGATCATCTGTACCCCTTGGACCTTAGAAAAATGCTTTTTGTACAATATTTACCAACAAGGGTCTAATTCTCCTTGATATTGTCTTACAAGCATTTGTTCTTGATGTCTGAAACTATTATTTGGCGTACTACCTTGAAATGGTGTAACTCATTCTTTTGTTGACTTAAAATGTTATCTTATCATACACAATCCCCCGGATTCTCAAAAGCTTGCACGGAGTGCAAAATTGGTGTAGGAGCTCAAGCAGGCAATATGTCTTCCATGCGATCCAGGAACAGCCTGCAGGGGCGTGCACGAGCGCTCCTGCACTAATCCTGCCCTGGTATACAAATCACCCCATTTCCAGGTGGAATCCATACAAATGAGGTGATATTGCAATCCAGGAAGCTTGCAACAGTCCGTGCAAGATTAGTGCTATCTGCAGAAATGTGCTTGGTTAGTAACCAAGTACATTTCTGCAATATCCAAAACGGAGCTATAACAGCTCCAAATAAAGGCTGCATATCATGTAGTAAGCATGCCAATGGCCAAGTATAAGGCCATTGGCATTGCAAACATAAAAAAAATACAAAAATTAACTTTTTTTTTTTAGCCAATCTCGGCTGTTTAAGCGAAGGGCAGCTGCGCGCAAATGGGATCGGGGGGAAAATATTAAAATAAACCCAAAATAAGCAGTCTAACTAAAATCACTATTCTGCCATGCAAGTCAATAGTAGGCAGAAGACAACCTGGGCAGTGATTAGTGGTTGCTAAGGGTGGAGGCTCAGTGTGAGACATGTAACTATGCATTAGCAGGCAATCCTATGGAAATGAGGGGAAGGATAGTGAATCCCAGTTTTCTCCAACATGTGAGTCTAGTCCCAACAGTGTAAGAGTAGGAATAGCTTGGTGCAAGCCTTGGAGTTAGGAGACATCATGGGGGTGTGTGTCAGGCATACTGTAAGTGGATTGGAGCCCTGTGGCTTGTGTTTGCTCCTAGCTTAGCACAGCTAAGCTAGGGAGGTGTGTCTAAACATGCTTAGCATTCTTTACAAAGCCTAAGTGGGTGTGCGTGCCTCGCACGAGGTTTTAAAGGAAGAAAACACAGAGGTTAAACCAGGAAATAGCAGCAGTGTGCATATTTGAGCACTTTGTATGTGCGGCATGCACATGGGCTTAAACAGGAAGGCAATGGGAAGGGTAAACAGCAGTATGAAGGTAACCAAGGAGAACTAGCTTAGCTGGCAGGTGAAATGTATCAGAATCAGCCAATTACACAGGCAGCAGATCAGCCCAGCCCAGAACACTACTATAAACTAAGCAAACACCTTCCCCTCTGGTTTTTCCCACACTCTACACCACCAGTGTAAACAAGCGGGGAACTTTTAACACTCACAACAGCAAAATGATAGGGGTTGCAATAGCTATCATACAACTTGCAGAAGAGGCTGAGGGTGGTGAGGATGTGAATGCTGTCAACCAACCCACAGTGAGGAGACTGAGAAGAGTGTACAGACCCAGGGTAACCTACCAGGGGCTACATGAGCTGGAGATAGTGGAGCACTATAGGGTGGACGGGGACCTCCTACAGCAAATTGTTGAGCTGTGTCGGCCACACCTGACACACAGAACTAACAGAGGGGAACCCATCCCAGTGGATACAAAGGTATGTGTAGGCCTAAGAATACTAGCTACAGGTACCTTCCAAAGGCCAACTGGGGATATGACGGGGATTTCACATGCATCAGAATCCAGGATACTCCACCTGTTCCTGGATGCCATGTCAGCACATGTCGGTGAGCATGTATATTTCCCCAACACTCGTGAGGTGTTGGCCAGCAATATGCAACTGTTCCACCAAATAGAATACCCTGAGGTAGTAGGTGCTATAGACTGCACACACATACGCATCAAAGCACCACCCGGTGAGCAAGGTAGGGTCTACATCAAACGCAAGGGCTTCCCCTCCATCAACTGCCAGGTTGTGTGCGATGCCCAGGGCATAATAATGAATGTGTGTGCTGGCTGCCCTGGAAGCTATCATGATTCCCACATCTGGCATCTGATGCAGCTGTAACAGAGATTTGCCATTGGGGGCATCCCTCACGGTCACCTAGTGGGGGATGCTGGATATGCACTGGAGCCGTGGCTGATGACACCCATTAGAAATGCACACAGACCCAAACAAGACCTCCATAATGAAGCACACGCACAGACCAGAATTATAGTAGAGCATGTGTTTGGGATGCTCAAGTCACAGTTCCGGTGCCTGGACACATCCGGTGGAGCCTTGCAGTACTCACCAGCTACATGCACCCAAATTGTCCTTGTGCGGAAACAGCTGCAGCAGGAACAGCACAGGGCAGGGCCACACAGCATCCCACCATTGCCAAGGCCTGCACAGGCACAGAGTGACTCAGTGGAGGAACAACCTGAACCTGCCCCAGTAGGCAGAAAGAGGCATGCCCAGTATGCCTTGGCCTTGGCAAAGAGACAATGCATAGCACATACACTGACACAGGAGGGACCCAGGGAATAACACCTCTCTCCGACTCTCATACAGTAAAAGGGATGCCAAACAGTACACTACCTGTGCCTAACCATGTGTAGGGAGTGTAGTATGTGCATCCAACATGGGCAGCCCTGCAGCACCACCCTCAATACTAGGACACCCACAAGGTAAGTGACTCACACATGCCAGTCGGGGGGGGGGGTCACACGCTCAACAACATTCACAGCCAGCAGGACAGTTGTAGACAAACAAAAACAAAGGCTGTGCTATGGCCTCTGAATGAGGCCTATGGGTAACCTGCCCAGGCCTACACAGAAAGACTACAGCAGGTCAGGCAGTGGGATGTCAGTTCTGAAGGGTAGGAAGTCAGAAACGAATATGAAGGTAATTAAAAGCTAAGATCTGTAGTATACTGGTATGCCTCTAGTCAGCACGATAGGTAACATTACAGACTGAAATGGAGTACCCGACATACTAGTACAGTTCTAGCAAATGTGTACAAGTGTCAGGTGTGCCCCACCATCCGACGCAAAAATTTAGTCACAGTCAGGTGTGCCCCCCAGTCCTGTGTAGAAATGTAGAAATAGTCAGGTGTGCCCCCCATCCTACGTAGAAATATAGTAACAGTCAGGTGTGCCCCCCAGTCCTGTGTAGAAATGTAGAAATAGTCAGGTGTGCCCCCCATCCTAAGTAGAAATATAGTAACAGTCAGGTGTGCCCCCCCAATCCTGTGTAGAAATGTAGAAATAGTCAGGTGTTCCCCCCCATCCTATGCAGAAATGTAGTAACAGTCCATACCAAATGATCGATGGGTACCCTGCAGAGGCAGTATGCTATCTGTAGGTGTACTACACAAAGGTCAGCACTGCAGTACAAACTACCTTGAATTGATCCACACATTCAGTACAGACGGTCATACTGGGCATGCCCACACACTTAAACACATGAAGGCCATGTCTGCAAATACCAGTGGACCAGACATATCTGGCAACCGCAGATGTTAGTGCAGACACTACTCAGTATGCACCACACATGCTTTGCACATACAGTGGATAGGAATACAGGCATATATGTAAGGGCAACACACTATAATAAGCCAAAGATAGACATGCATAGATGTGTGGAAGAGGGTGACTGTGACAAGGAGCCATCCAGGGCTCTCCCACCCAGCACACAGCCAAAGGGCTACAACCACATGAGACTCTGATGTCACACATTGCAGATACTAGCCACCAGTATCTCTCAGCATTACAGAGTATGTGGTGCACATGCCAGCTGTGCAACATGACTGTTCAAGAAAGTAGTCATCTAGCAGCTGTATACATGTACCTGTGGAATATGACCCCGGTTGTGCCCACATGTGGCGTGTCAACCCCTAGATGAATGGGTTATGGCCCATGCACACACACTGCCCTCCCCATAGCCCCAGTATGACAAGCCTGCTGTGGTCATCTACTGTGAAATACACCTTTGGGAGAGTTATTGCCCAGTAATCTCCATGGTGCATCCCATAGCTGTAGTGTGATAAAATAGTTAGGTAGGAGTTCAATTCCCAGACATGGCAACTGTGTGTGTTTGTGTGTGTGTCTGTCTGTCTGTGTAGAGCGCAATGCTTTTTAGGGTAATCACACTCCCTATAATTCAAATGCTCATCTTTGGCAAGGCTGCTGATGTCATCCACCTAGTAGTACACCTCTGGGTAGCTATAGCCTAATAATCTCCATAGCTTGTCCTGTAACTGTGATGTGCTGTAGTATGGTAAATTAGGTAGGTAGTTGTTCTTATCCCAGACATGGCAGGTGTGTGTGTCTGTCTGTGTAGAGAGTAATGTTTTTGGGGTAGTCACACTCCCTACAATTCAAATGCTCATCTTTGGCAAGGCTGCTGATGTCATCCACCTAGAAATACACCTCTGGGTAACTGTAGTCCAGTAATCTCCATAGCATGCCCTGTAACTGCGACCTGCTGTAGTGTAATCAGGTAGGTAGCTGTTCTAATCACAGATATGACAAGTGTGTTTGTCTGCCTGTGTAAAGAGCAATGCTTTTTAGGGTAGTCACACTCCCTACAATTCAAATGTGCATCTTTGGTAAGGCTGCTGAAGTCATCCACCTAGAAATACACCTCTGAGAAGCTGCAGCCCAGTAATCTCCATAGTGCATCCTGTAACTGAGTACTGCTTTAGTGTGATAAATTAGATAGGTAGCTGTTCTAATCCCAGACATAGCAAGTGCTTGTGTGTGGCTCTGCTTATGTAGAGAGCAATGCTTTTTAGGGTAGTCACACTCCCTACAATTCAAATGCTCATCTTTGGAAAGGCTGCTTATGTCATCCACCTAGAAACACACCTCTGTGAAGCTGTAGCCTAGTGATCTCTGTAGCATGTCCTGTAACTGCATACTGCTGTAGTGTGCTAAATTAGATAGACAGCTGTTCTATTCCCACACATGGCAAGTATATGTCTGTCTGTGTAGAGAACAATGTTTTATAGGGTAGTCACACTCCATACAATTTGTATGCTCTACTTTGGCAAGGCTGCTGATGTCATCCACCTAAAAATACACCTCTGGGAAGGATGTAGCCAAGTAATCTCTGTAGTGTGTGCCATAACTGCATAGTGTGATATAGACTTTTGTTAGGGGTTCTATACCCACGCATGTTTGCTGTGGATGTTTTTGTGTGTTTCAATGTCTGTGTAGGGAGCAATGCACTTTAGGCTAGTCACACTCAGTACATGTTCAATGGCCTACTTTGGCAGTCCTGCTGATGTCATCCAATGTGAAATACACCTTTGGGGAAGGAGGCCTGCAGCAATTCCTGTGGTGCGTCCTATAACAGCTCCATGCTGTAGTGTGATATAGACCTCTGTTAGGGGTTCATAGATTCATAGGTAGGTACTAGGCTATCTGCCTGAAGAAATTTATAAGCCTAGTCAGAATGTGTTGGCTTTCACTGCCCCCTTAGATTAGTTCCCTGTGCCTCTGTCCAGCAGAGCCATTGAAGTGATCCCTGGGATAAACTTTCTGTTTCCCATCCACTCGTCAAGGTTTCTCTTGAAGAGAGTTAGCGAGGAGCTCTGCCTAATGTAGATTGGAATCTTGTTCCAGAGCATGAGAAGTCTCTGGGACAGGAGTCTATCCCTCCAGCATGTCCTATTTATTGTTGTGGTGAGGTTTAGATCCATGGAGCATGTGGCTCGAGGGGATATGGTTTAATTTAGGTGGAGCATGTCCATCAATTCCGGGTTGGACATGGCCTTGTATGTCAGGCAGAGATCACCTCTGAGTAGGCGGTATGCAACCGAGTAGAACTGGAGTTTCTTCAGTCGAGCTGCATAGGGCATCTGCTTGAGGCCAGTGATCCTCTTGGTGAGGTACTTCTGTGGTCTTTCCAGTTGTTGCAGGTGTCTTGTAAGGTACATCCCAAATGAGACATTGTAATCTATGATGCATCTGATGAGTGATGCATAGAGGGGCCAATGACCTTTTTCAATCTGGATGCAATCCTTTTTGTGATTAGGTGGGCCACATTGAAGGATTTTCTAACCACTTTGGCAATGTGAATATCAAAGGAGAGGTTACTATCTATGTGGGTCCCCAGATCCCTTATTACGTCTTCCGTATTTAGGGGGCTACCACCTATGTGGTAGTTTGTGGGTACTTTGTTTTTTCCAAAGGGGATGACTATGCACTTTTTGGCATTTAGCTTGAAGCCATGGTTTTGACACCAGGTATCTGTCTCAGTGAGACCCTTTTGGAGGATGTCTGTGTCAGCCGGAGAGTCAATTATAGCCCCTAGTTTGCAGTTGTCTGCAAACTTGGTCAGCCATAGTCCTCCTGTGCTTGCCTGTACCTCTGAGAAGTATATCTGGACAGGAGGGGTCCTAGGACTGAGCTCTGGGGAATGCCACTTGTAACCGGTTTAGAGTCAGACCTAGCTTCCACAACTCTCACCATGTGGGTTCTGTCCGTGAGCCAGTTGACAACCCATCTTGTGATGTAGGGGTTTATGTTCAGGCTGGTGAGCTTGTCTATAATACCTGAGTGGGGAATGGTGTCGAAGGCCTTTCCAAGGTCTAGGTAGGCTGTGTGGACTACCTTTCCCTCATCTATAGCCTTGGTAACTGTCTCAAAGAAGTCCACCAGGTGTAGGAGGCATGATCTGCCCTTAACAAAGCCAAACTGGGTAGGGTCCAGTGTTTGAAGGTTTCCAATGTCTCTGTTAATGAGATCCATGGTGATGCACTCCATAGCTTTGCAGACCAAGCTAGTCAGGCTTATAGGGTGATAGTTCCCGGGGTCCGTTGTGGCTCCATCTTTGTGGAGTGGAATAACCATTGCTGTATGTCACTCTGTGGGCACATAACCTGTGGAGAGGTTGAGTTTAAACAGAGTGTTTAGGTGAGGGGTTAGTTCATCTTTGAGCTCTTGTAGGACGCAGCCTGGGACACCATCCAGTCCCATTGACACTGTGTTTTTGGCTTTGGAGAGGGCTGTTTTAACCTGAGTGTCTGTGATTTCATGGGCACTACATTCTTCTGGTATAGTTATGGGCCCTTTTGGTGCTGAGAGGGGGGTGATGTTTGCACTGAACCTGTCTGCCGGGATGTTGGCTATATCGGTCGGTTCAGTGTATTTTGTGCCATTCTGCACTAACACCGAGCAGATCTGAGAATTGCCACTTAGATTCTTGACATAGCTAAAGAATGCCTTGTGGTTATCTTTGGAGTCCATGGCAATTTTTCTTTCAAAGCTAGCCTTGGATGATTTTATGAGGGAACATAGTTTCTTGCTGATACTGATCAGGGATGTCTTCTCTTCTTGGGATTTTTCTCTTTTCTGTACTAATTTCCACCTTCTATTGTATAGCTTGTTTATGGCAGGGGTCCACCAGACTGGTTTCCTTTTCTTGGAGGAGTGAGTCCTGGTTTTGTTTGGGATAGGACGATCCATGGATTCTTGTAGGTGCCCGTAGCAGCTTGGACAGCATTATCCTTTAGCATGGGGGCTTCAAAACTTCCCATCTTGGTCTTAAGTAACGTGAAGTTTGCTTTTGAAAAGTTTTTCATGGTGGTTTCTTTGACCAGGGGTGGTGGTGGAATGTGGATATCCAGAGCGATTAGTTTATGGTCAGATCTAACCAGTGAGGGGTTGACCTCCGGTGTGGAACACCGGTTGCCCATGTTGGTGATGACCAGGTCCAATATGTTGTTAACTCTGGTGGGGGTGTTGACTAATTGATCCAGGGTGTTTGAGTTTATAAATTCTAGGAAATGTTGGGAAGGGAGTTTGTACTTGAGCAGTTCTCCCAGTTAATGTTTGGGTAATTGAAATCGCCCAATATCAGGGTGTTTGGTAGGACCTTTATTTTTCCCAGTGTTTCCAGGAATGCGGAGTGGGGGTCGTGGGACATGGTGGGTGATCTGTAGCAAGTTATAATTTGAATAGCAGTTTTGCCCATTGTTAGTTGCACGTGGATGATCTCCGAAGCATTGTGCTGTGCCACTAACCTGGAGGTGTGGGTATCCTTGATGAATATGGATACTCCCCCACCTTTTTTATTTCGGCCTGGGTTTTGTGGCCAAAATGTCCTGTACCCGCACATGTCCATTGTGGATGTTTTGTGTGTGTTTCAATGTCTGTGTGGGGAGCAACGCATTTTAGGCTAGTCACACTCAGTACATGTCCAATGGCCTACTTTGGCAGTCCTCCTGATGTCATCCAATGTGAAATACACCTTTGGGGAAGGAGTACTCCAGTAATCTCCATGGTGCATACTATAACTGTGTAGTGCTGTAGTGTAATAAACTAGTTAGGTAGGTTTTCAGACATGATGTGTGTGTGTGTGTGTGTGTGTGTGTGTGTGTGTGTGTGTGTGTGTGTGTGTGTGTGTGTTTGTGTGTGTGAGAGACACCTGGGTCCAATGTGTGGTGGGTTTTGCAAATGTCTTTTATGGTGGCCCTATATCACAATGTCTACTGTACAGGGATAACAGATGTGAAATAGCTGAGAGGCTGGGGTGCAAATCCATACCCATACATGTGACATCACGGCCAGGCAATCACAGTTAGCAATCTCAGTATTACCCAGAGCACACTCTCAACCCATGTCATTTACACACACACACATGCCGAGGCAACAGCCAATATGTGTGTAGTACACTGCATATTGGTGACTGATAGTAACTATGGAGTGATTGCAGTGGCCTACAGAGGGCATGGCAGCCTGTGCATCTGTCCAATAGGCACGTACATGCAGACAGTGCACCTTCCCTATTTCCCCACTGGACACCTGCAACACCTGTGGTGCCATCACATGTGAACATACCATGCCTGAAAACATTCCCTGTATGGACAGATGCCACTGATGCCAGAGAATGCCATTAGCATGCTATCAATGTAAGTGCAGGGTTAACCTGCTGTCCATTACCAGTTCCTACACAGTGGCCAAGACTGGCACATCTGATGATAATCTGTGCACACAACATAGGCCCAACACCCCAGGTACAGTTCCACATGTCACTGTACATGCATGTGGGAGGTGTGCACATCCCAGATACCATCCATGTCATGGACTAGGGAACACATACATGGCAAGGGATGCACAGCATTGGGCACATGCAATAGCCACCCAGGTGACTGGATGGTGGATACAATACCCACCTTTGTGGGCAAATGCAGAAACCACAGGCCTGAGCCACAATGCAGACCATTGTCATGTGGCCTGATGCCAAGGTATACCCATCATCTAGCCTTGTATAGCCATCTGGCACAGTCGACCACCACATACCCATGCAGACATGCACCTGTGCATGTCAGTACAGGCACCCTGTGTGTTCATGTGTGTGTTGTATGATGTGTATGATCACATCCACACTCACTACAACCCCCAGTGGCATATTGAAGCATGCTGTCTGATGTCAGACACCTCCCCATACCCTTTGACCATATAACCTCCGTATGACCCGTGTGGTGCATGTGATACCTGCACAGTAATGTGTTTGGCAATCTCACTAGGGATGAGCTGTATCCCTGGCCCTGCCAAGTGTGTCAATATGTGTGTGCATCCCTGTGAGAC
>NC_056741.1:651038124-651153124 GCF_019279795.1 Protopterus annectens
ACTAATCCCTATAGTTTTCACAACTTTCTTAGTCACTGCAGTGATCTGTCCCTTACATGTAATATTACACTACCCAATGGCCTTACTTTGTACAATGGTATGTTTGTAGGTTAGTATATACGTGGACTGTGTCTTACATATAGTCTACACCTCTTACCTGTTACAGCTGTTGAGAAAATATTTTTAACACTACCTGACAAATTCTACACATACTCCCAGATTCCATGCTTGTAGACAAGTATATAAGTGAACTGTGTTGTACCTACAGTCTACACCTCTTACCTGTTATAGCTGTGGGGAAAATCTTTGTTAGCACTACCTGACGAATACTACACATACTCCCAGATTCCATGTTAATGTTATTCACATACCTAACAATCTGTTATTACACACACTCTGGTCAAGGCCTGACAGGATGCAGGTGTTAATGTGACATATTTTGGAATAGCTGTCATGCACTTTGGGTGAGCTGCTGCAATGACAGGTTTGCTTTCATATATATTCTCTTTTTATGTTCAGGTCTCACTATCCATTATATGTCACTATAAGCTGCTTATATCTCTTGGATCATCTGCCTGATTTGTCAGGGGAACAGATTACTGGGCAGCAGATATGGGCCATTTATCTGGACATGCTGGACAGATCAGAATAGTTGAGGGGTATGACTATGCATACAGCTTACTACCTGAACATTCTGTCACAGTCTGTACAGTTGATGGTTATGATTATGCTTACAGCTGTTGGGTCTAATTATGCATACAGCTTTATATCTGAACATTCTCACAAACTCTGTACAGTTGTGGGTTATGATTATGCATACAACTTACTACCACTCCCGGGATTCAAACCCCTGCTGTGTGTGGTAAAAATATTACATTTGACATCACAGTACACCGTGCTATCAGGGAATTGGTGTGAAGCATTCCAGTGGCTTCTAAGTCTCCCTCAGTTGTTCTATATGTCTGACCTCTTGGGACTTCCAACATTGTTATACTGAACTTCCTATACATTTTAACTACGTTCAACAGTGTGGGTAACAGTGCTTAATGCAACAGTACTATTTATAGAATGCAACACTACAACAACATATAAAAGCAGAATGTACACAAGCACTCCAGGGGTTATACTTTTATTCACAAGATATTAGACCTTTATTTCCACGCAACCTATAGGACAGTCTTCCTGCCATATTGTCTGGTTTATTCAGTATATCCCATACACAATGCATTTTTATACTGGTACAGCACTTTTTAGAACTGTTATATTTTTTTCTTATGACAGTACATGCAAGATTATTACTAATCTGCCTCGTGATGCAGCCTTTGCAGCCTAGCAGCATGGGCTTGCTGGTTCACAGCCCGCTCATCTGCAGCTGTCAGGGAAATACAGTGATATTTAGCCATTACCTATCCATAGTATACACAAGCTAGGCAATCATTATCTACATAGGAGAATGGGTACTAATCAGTGCTGGGGCATCCGCCATCTGCCTTGATTCTTGGATCCACTGCTCCAAGAGATCACCCCTCCACCGCTTCAGGTCAGCATGGTGATGCCTGACCTGCTCACCAGTCCAGGGGATACCAATGGCACTGGTGAGGTCATGAGCAAGACTGTCCCAGGCCTCCACTTTATACTGAGAGCTCTGGTACTGGCCCTGCAGTAGTCTCTCCTCATGGTGTTTTCCCAGGAGCCATACCATGAATCTGGACTCCTGGGTGCCCCAGCACTTCACTCTAAATCGAGTGCCTTCCCCAACTCTAGCCATTCTACCTACAGTAAGGAGCTGCAACCAGTTATGGAAATTATTGGCGCCTGTGGGGTTTAAATACACCCGATTTCCCACACTTTCCCGTGATTGGATGGTTCTGAAAAGGCTAAGCTATGGGCACACCTGCTTACCTAATGTTGGCATTGCTTAAAGGGGTATACCACTGGGCAGATTGAGTTAGCTGGCCTACACTTTGCTTACACCACATAAGCTGAGCTGTGCAATGCTTAGCGTTGCTTAATATTTAATTAGCATTATCTTTTCCTTTTGACATTGATTTATTTTGTGTTACATGGTATATCTGTGTCGGATATCTGTGATTCATGTGTATGTACACTGTATGGGGTCCTGGGGACTTCAACACTTTATTACAATAACACCTAACATCTGGCCTTACTGCAGTACTCCAGTTCACATATTTATGTTTAGCGGGTTATACAACATCACATTGTACATGGATTCATTTCACATGTTCAGTTTGATTTTCCTATGGTGAGGATTTGTTTGTTGATACCTCAGTCTTAGGTAATGCTATGATGGCTTAGTGGTAAACTACTGTGACTGTAGTGTGCAGGGTCCTGGGTTCAAGACTTGCAGAAGCTGTTTATTTTGTTGTTGGACAGAGCATGGGCCGTTGGATACAGAGTGATTAAGGCACTTGAAAGCAGTTGTAAGCAGGTTTACATGGGTTTGCGCGGAGTTAAGCACTGCTAACTTCCGGTTACAGTTTCTTGCACTCAGCTTATAAATTGTTTAGTCTGTGTAGGCAGTGCTTACCCCTGCGCAAACACACTTAAACACTCTTACTTTTGCTTACATATGCTTACTACTGCTTATTTGTGCTTAAACCTGCTTACTAGCGCCTTATTCATTATGACACTGACACTTCACATGTGCATTTCCTGCAGTACTCCAGTTCATAAATATATGTTATTTAGTGGGTTTTGCAACAAAAATATTGGTTATAACATGCTTTGCCATGTAAAATAGACTGTGCTGCTGTGGGACTCGAACTGGGAATGCCTGCTCATTAGGCAAATAATCTGCTCACTACACTATTGCTGTGCTTTTTCTATTGCATGTATCTTCCTTGTTATCCTCTTCAGCCTTTTAAGCTGCTTTAACCATAGCTAAGTGATGGGCACACCCGCGCACCTATGGTTAGCTGTACTCAGATTTAAAAAAAAAATAAAGGGGTTCCTTCATTTGAATTTTATGTACTGCTGCTGTTGTACACATGGGGAACTGTTGGTGGGGATATGCGGACACCTATGAGCGGTCTCGCTCATTTCTTACCACTTTCTGCTGTTCTACATTGCAGGGGCATGTTTATTCTGAGAGCTCTGCTCTCAGACCCCCCCCCGTACTCGTACACGCTCCATGTAAGCCTAGGAGCTCGGGCAGCACACCTTCATTAATATGCATGGCGCACTGCCATCCTGTTCCTAAACAGGCGCTTCCGTGCAGGGCTAAGCTAGTCCTGCATGGAAGTTTAGTGAATCCGGGGGAATGTGTTCTTCTTTTCCAGCCAATAGGTTTTGAATTTCAGAATCATTTTGTTCAAACCAGTCCTGGTTATGTTGAATGACATTGACAATGGAGTCAAAATATACTGGGTGGATAGTTATGTGATCTTCTAACATATCTCACACCATTGTCGTTAACCAAAGGCAACACAAACAGTTTCCTTATGGATAAGGTTAGCAATTCCTTAGCAATGCTAGGTCTTCAAATTTCTTGGAGACAAATTTCCTACAAAGGCATTTTGTTTATCTTCTGAGTTTCTTAAAGATCTAAATGCTTGTAATAGAGATGCTGAAATGACAGTCTTTTCATCAGTCATGCTCTCATTACATAATTCCTGTGATAAAAAGCAAATTGATCATGACATAAATTAAGCCTCATACTTGTTATTTTGTTAAAAAAGGTCATAATGTGCTAATGTTTTTCAGGGTCACATTAGTATTTAAATTTGCCGTTTCTAAGTCCTTTTTCTTTATGGTGCCATTACAGAGACCTGAATTATATCCAGCTGTAGCATTGACTATATCTCTAAGAGGAATGGGTTTGCCTTCTTTTAAAGTGATAATCAGGATGATGTGAAGGTTGAAGCAGAGCTATTCCTTAATATCAGCCTCATCATTAAGCATCTACACATATGAAGTCACAGCTGTGACAAAAGAGTTTCTAAACATGAGATCAGGATACTTTTGCTGGTAAATCTCTATAAGCTGATCAATGGGCTTATTCATGATGGTATGGCTAGAACCATGACTATATTTGTCTTCAGCAGGCTTTATATTTTCAGAAGAAGAAATACATTTTCTTGCCTCTCTTAGAGCAACAGTGCTCATGTTATTCTTTACAGTGTAGTGGCTGTACATCAGAATGTGGATACTCTATATTGCAAAATGTGTTGCATGTTTGTTGTTTTGACCACAGAGAGAGTGATTTCTCTTGGGTTTATCTGCTTAGACAAAAGAAAGTAAGACAGCATAGGTTTATTCAACTTTGTAGTACCTCTGCATATAGGAAAGAGGACAGGATCAATAAGAATAGCTGCTGAATCACAATCTATTGAGCTACTGAAGCTTCTACAAAACCTCTTGGTCTAAGAGCTCCTGTGCAGGACTGCTAAAAAGGAAAATGAAAAAAGTCTCTTAAAGGAAATAAAATGTAGATGGTCAAGCAGATTCAGAAAGGAACACCTCTTGGAAACAGAAGTCAAAAGAATGGAAGGCAAGATGGAAAAAAGCCTAACAATACTCAAGGAGATGTGGCAAAAATAATTAACTATGTCAAGCAAACTATGGCTGGCTACCAGGAATGCACTGAAAGAATAAAAGGAGGAGCTTGGAAAACCATAAAAAGGATTAGTGTGGCAGAGAGAAACTTTGTGGCACACATGGAAAGTCTAACAATTCTGGGAAAAAAAAGTTTGGAGCTTAAGAACGAAGTTGTATAACAAGGAAAATAGATAAGGAGATTGACTGTGGGAATAACAAAGATCCCAGAAGGAATCAGCATTTACCCTTACTAATCACCAGGGAAACATATCTACAAAAAACAAAAATAAGTCCTTGGTAAATCCAGTGGAACTAAGTCCAACAAATCAAGATATAAAAAATCCACCAGAACCAGGAAAGCACAATAAATGGTTTATTCATAAAATTATTAAACCATTTATTGTACTTTCCTGGTTCTGGTGGATTTTGTATTCTTGATTTGTTGGAAGCATATCTACCATATATGAAGAAAGCAGGGGGAAAGAAGGAACAGCAGGTATGTGCTGTGGAAGCCACACATTCAGTGCACTATGAAGGAAAAGAATAACAGCAGATAATACTTAATACTTAAATAAAGCTTCTGTCAGGATATTTGGCAACATAAACAAAAAAGAAGGCATGTGATGGAATCCATGGTATCCAATGGAGACATGAGCTGAGATCTGTGCTGTATTGTCTGACAAAACTGGTCTCAGCTGGTGAGGAGAAGGCTGGTATTTCACTACTCCACAGAAGTACAAGAATTCATCAAATGTCAGATGAACCAGGATTACTGTGAAGGAAACCAGTAATGAAGAGAAAGTACATAAAATGAAGAAAATGTCTGGCAAATGCACAAATGACACTGGGTTAGGAAAATGTAATCACTGAAATATTCCCCAGTCACAATTCTGGAAGTGAGAAGAACTGAAATTAGCAGTGCCCTCAAACCTGTTATCTATGGAAAAAACAGAACGGAGTACTCTGGCCCTCAGAGGACACAGAAAGAACCCAAAGACTAAATGCATCTAGACAGGAGGACATCTGTGTAGAACACAGTGCAGTTGTAGACATTGAATCTAGCAATCTCAGAACCTAAAGTGGAAGGAACTGTGTAGTGAACTTAAATGAAATAGATAGGTGTAATATCAAATGAAGAAACATTTCTGAAACCCTCTGAAACACTCTGTTTTCACATATTATTAAACACTCTGAGGTGTAGAACAACAACTAAACCAAAACCAAAACATTCTACTGTAAATGGCAATGGATGGGAGACTCATACATAAATGTTTAAGCACTTTTGTTCTTTATTATATTAGAACTTAAGCAGAAATAAACAAGTCCCACATAACCATATTTAAAAACCAAGACGTTCAGTCACAACTTAAAAAAAAACAATTCATAGGTTCATAGGTAGGTATTAGGCTATTGGCCCAAGGGCCTACGTAAGCCTAGCCAACAAGGTTCCCTGGCTTACGCCATGAAAGAAAGTTATTTTCCTGTGCCACTGTCAAGCAGAGACACAGAAGTGATCCCTGGGGTGTATTTCCTATTTCCCATCCACTTATCAAGATTTTTCTTGAAGAGTGCTAATGAAGAACTTTGCTTGACACAGCTGGGTAGCCTGTTCCAGAGTATGGAAAGTCTATGGGACAGGAATCTATCCCTCCAGCATGTCCTGTTTATTATGGTGACAAGGTTTAGGCCCCTAGTGCATGTAGCTTGGAGGGATTGGGATTTCTTTAGGTGTAGCATGTCCAACAGCTCTGGGTTTGACATAGCTTTATATGTTAGGCAGAGATCACCTCAGAGTAGGCGATATGCTACGGAGTAAAGCTGGAGTTTTTGAGGCGGTCAGTATAGGGAATTTGTTTGAGGCCAGTAATCCTCTTTGTGAGGTACTTCTGTGGCCTTTCCAGCTGCTGCAGATGTCTTGTGGGGTACATTCCAAAAGGGGCATTGTACTCTATAACGGGTCTAATGAGTGTCGAGTAGAGGGGAACAATGACCTCTTTTTTCCTGGATGAGAACCCTTTTATGATGAGGTGCACTATGTAGAAGGACCTCCTGACTACTGTGGTGATGTGACTATCAAAGGAGAGACTACTGTCCACCTGGGTCCCAAGGTCTCTTATCATGCAGTCGATGTTAAGTAGATTGCTGCCTATGTGGTAGTTCATGGGTACAGAGTTTTTACCAAAGGGGATGACACTGTACTTTTTGGCATTGAGCTTGAGGCCATGGCTCTGACACCAGGCATCTGTCTCAGCGAGGCCCTTCTGTAGGATATCCACATCATTTGGGGACTTGACTATGGCTCCTAGTTTGCAGTCATCTGCTTACTTCATTAGCCAGAGGCCTTCTGTGTTAGCCTGTACTTCAGAGACGTAGATACCAAACAGGAGAGGTCCCAGTACGGAACCTTGTGGTACTCCACTTGTCACTGCTCTGAGGTCAGATTTGGTGTCTGCAACTTTTACAGTGTGGGTTCTGTCAGTGAGCCATTTGGCAGCCCATCTTGTGACGTAGGGGTTTATACCTAGTTTAGTGAGTTTAGCTATAATTCCAGAATGGGGGATGGTGTTGAAAGCCTTGGTGAGGTCAAGATAGGCTGTGTGAACCACTTTACCCTCATCTACAGCTTTTGTGACTGCCTCAAAGAAGTCGATCAGGTTCAGGAGGCATGATCTGCCTTTCACAAACCCGAACTGGGTGGGATCCAGAGTTTGGAGGTTACGAATGTCTTTGTTTATAAATTCCATGATGATCCGTTCCATGGCCTTGCAGACCAGGCTTATCAGGCTAATAGGTCGATAGTTTCTGGGATCAGTGGTGGCTTCCCCTTTGTAGAGTGGGATAACTGTTGCTGTGCACCATTCAGTAGGCACAAAGCCTGATGCAAGGCTATTATTGAACATGGTGCTTAAGTGGGGAGCCAGTTTATTCTGAAGTTCGTGTAAAACGCAGTCTGGGATGTTGTCCAGTCCAATGGATGCTGTATTTTTGGCTTTAGAGAATGCAGCTTTTACCTGCGTAGTTGTGATTACAGGGACTCTGCATCTTCCTGTATAGATATGGGCCCATTAGGGGGTGGGAGGGGGTAAAGTTAGCACTGAACCTATCTGCCAGGATAGCAATATCAGTTGGTTCTGTAATATTCATGACTTTGTGCTGTAACTCAGAGCAGATCTGGGTGTTGCCATCGAGATTCTTGACATAGCTATAGAATGCTTTGTGGTTGTTCTGGGAATGAGTGGCAATTTTGTTTTCATAGCTAGCTTTGGAGGATCTTATAGGGGATCTCAGCTTCTTACTGAGGCTGACCAGGGAGCTCCTCCACTCATGGGATTTTACTCTCTTTTGCAGCAGTTTCTTCCTTCTGTTGTACAGTTTGTTTATGGTAGGGGACCACCAGATTGGCTTCCTTTTTTTGGAGGATAGCGTCTTGGTTCTGTTTGGGATAGCATGATCCATGCACTCATGTAAGTTCTTATAGAGTGCATTTGTGTAGGATTCAGCAGTTGTAACTGTATTGTCCATCTGCATGGGTGTCATGAAGTTCACCTCTTCTGTCTTAAGAAGCATGAAGTTGGCTTTGGAGAATTTTTTTACCGTGGTTTCCTTAATGGGGGGTGGGGGCAGGATGTGGATATCAAGGGTGATTAGCTTCTGGTCGGATTGGACCAACGAGGAGTTGATTTTAGGTGTGGAACACCGGTCACTCATTTTGGTAATGACTAGGTCTAGGATATTGTTGCCCCTGGTAGTGGTGTGGATGAGTTGTTCCAGGGCATTGGAGTTTATGAATTCCAGAAAGCGTAGAGCTAAGGAGTTGGTACATGAGTAGTTTTCCCAGTTAATGGTGGGGTAGTTGAAGTCGTCCATTATTAGGGTGTTTGGTTGAACCCTAATATTTTCCAGTACATCAAGAAAAGAGGAGTGGAAATCCTGGGGCATGGTGGGGATCTGTCGCAAGCTACAATTTGGATTGCAGTTTTGCCCAGAGTTAGTTGCACTTGGATAACCTCGGATGCATTATGCTGAGCAACTAGCCTGGAGGTCTGGATATCCTTAATGAAAATATTCACACCTCCGCCTTTGGTGTTTTGGTCCAGGTTACATGGCCGAAACGTGTGGTATGAGTTATAGCCTGGTAGTGCAGGGGGTGCTGTCTGGAGCCTTGAACCAGGTCTCAGTCACTGCGCAAATATTGATGTTCTCCATTTTAAGGAGTGGCTCGAGTGAGTGCATTTTGAGATTTAGACTTCTAGCAAACCATCAATTAATTTAATGATATTCTTAAAAGCACCATATAATAAATATCAACAATGTATAAATGTATTCAATAAAATCTACAAACAAAATGTAAGCAATCAAACATTAAAAATCACAATCTCTAAGCTAATAAAAATATTTTAAGTTAATATACCCATTTAGTCCTGTTTTTTTGTTGGCCAGGTAATTTGAGTTGCCATTCAGCTTCACAGCATTCTAGAAGTAAATTGTAATTGCTCACACAATTTTTCAAATTTACTTTATCAGTCACAAAAAATGAAATTTTCTAAAATCCTGATGAATACTTTCATGTTTTGCCTAGGAATTTTTTAAATTCTTGTTTTTTATAGCTGTAATGTAGTCATAAATTAGTCTGGACAATTTCCTTATTGTTTTTCAAATGTAATAACTAGAGCATGTCTTACTGGTAACCAGGTAAACTACCATGGTGGAATTCAGTCATATATGTCTCTATCTAAAATAGTCCTATTGACTGCCTTTACATAAATACTTGATGTATTGCTAATTAAACTGCAGTACGTACACTTCCTACACTTGTATGTACCAGGTGTGCCTCTTGTGATCAAGTCTAAAGTTTTACCCTGGGATTCAATAACCTCTGTGTAGGCTCTGAGTGAAGCTTGCACAGGGTTTACATTTGTGGGCAGTGGTGTGTGGTGAGCAGCAGCACGCACTACTGTGCAATGCATATTAATACTGCACCCCATGTCTAAGAGACGTTTCATGGCTGGAACAGTGTTGCGGGCCAGGAAACCATGTAAGCGAATGTGGACAATTCTGTTTAAAGCAGAGCACCTACTGTCCGAGGATTTGCATGGAATGACACAATGATCACCAAGGTTTCTCAGCTGTCATCTGTGAGTGCAACACATCTGCACAAAGGCCAACATAATGCAGGGGCAATTAACCAGAAATAGGTACATATTTGACATAGACATCATATAGAAATGTGGTAGGATGAAACTCAAATATATCTCTCAACCTCTTAGAGCAAGTAATCTAGACAAGGCCATAAATAATGGGGGGACAAAGGGCCCAAAATAGGAACAGATCCTAATATTATTCTTCCAAACCTAGAAAGGTGATAGAATAATAGATTGTACAGTAACATGAATTTTCTGAAGGGCATGAAGATTGAAACTCAAATGTCTGTCATCAGTTTCTGACTTCAATCCACAATAACATGCCAAAGAATTGCCAGAAAACCAAAATGTTATGAGGAAAAGATAACAAATATGAGACAAAACTGGACATTCTGCCCAAGTCAGGACAGTTGAGTGGTATGAACTCAAATATGTAATATTGACTCACATCAGTCATGAGATCATCCCAGTGATATGGCAGAAAGCCACAAATTTCATAAGGAATACATCTGGACATCCTGGTAATATCTGGATAGTTGTGAGGTATGAATGCAAAGTGTATGGTCCAAACACAGTACAGGACAATGTATCTACAGTGTAGAGTACTGAGATATTCCATTCCTGGCATTCTGTACTAAAACTTTGTAAATGATCTGTAACGGGACACGGACTGCCATGTAAAATGAACACTCGGGGAAATGTGTGTATTGAACAGGAACACACACATGAAGTGTAGGAATGAATACAGGGAAAGAGGACAGATGAAACAACCTAATGTACAGCAGAGGAGGGCATATCAATTTAAGATGGTTGTAGCAGCAACACCAATCACATATCTATATAGTACAGTAGGGACTGTATAGTGAAAATGTGTTTTATATGACTGCCACACAAGGTGACATAACAATAGGGAGGATGTCTATGTGAGGTAAGCATCCTTACATGAATAATGCAGAGGACATTTATCAGGCATCTGACATACAGTTGGGTTAGGATGCATATTGTAAAACTGTGCAAACTGATATAACTGAATATGAGCGTAGTCTCAGCAGAGGTCTCCAGCAAGGTGAGCTCAAGTAAAGGCTCACGGATAACATTGCAAGAACCAAGCACAATCATGGACAATATCAGAATAATACCACCGGTAATCCCATGCATCTGACATAACACATGATGTAGAGTGATAAGAGAAGAGTCTGCACACACACACACACACACACACACACACACACACACACACACACACACACACACTTGAACAACTATTATGATACAGCCACACTCTATGAGGGAAACCCTGCATGCTGTCCTGGCACTGTAACATCTACTGGAGGTATTAGGAGGGACACTGCGACAGTATGGGCAATACAGGCTAGTTAACATGTGTGCCTGGCATATATATATATATATATATATATATATATATATATATATATATATATGTGTGTGTGTGTGTGTGTGTGTGTGTGTGTGTGTGGCACAATCCACACTGTCATAGAAGAGATACATGCCATTAATGTTTTCAATCACCTATATATGTAGTGTGTGCATAAACAGAAAAGGTAGCACACATGCATCTGGTGTAACAACTTGAAAGGTATTCAGCACCATCAGTCATGTATATTCCACAGAAGAATATTTAGGTATGTCTGATAAGCTGTGTGATAGCTTACTGTGACAAAGGTGGGACACATCAGTTGCACATCACTGGAGGATGTTTAGGGAAGTGCATGAAGAAGGGTGCATTGTACACAGTTATTGGTGTGATGCAGGCTGGGAACCATAAAGGTATTATGGCCTCAATGTGGATGTCCTTCACATACCCAGTGATTGTGTTACATTCAAAGGAGTAGTTAGCACTGTGACCACATGCTGGTTGATATACTACTTACCATCTACCCCAGGACATGGGTCACATGCCTATTGGTTTGATTATAGGGTGTGTTGTCCACATTATACTTTTGTGATGTGTTTGTCTCCTGACTTAAAAAATCCCCCCATGATTCTTGTCAATGCAGGTGTTGTCATAGCTCTGGCAGCATTTTTTTGGAATGTGTTAATACTGTCTGTATTATGCTAATATCACAGTTGAAGTCAATGATTTCCCACAATATGTAGTCCTTCAGGCAGCTGTTTGGACATGGGATGTATGTGTATGTCGTATATGATGTTCATCACTTAACTAATGGGCAGGAAAGGGACTAGCAGACAGCCCTGATGTATGGACATGATCACTGAACCTAATATATAGGTCATGTCACACATTTCAACATTGTAAATCCAGAAGAAAGGTGCAGCTCAAAACCACAAGTCCAGCACAGAAAGCCAAATAGGAATGTATTTAGCATACCATCACTTTATTCAAATGCTTTTGTCATAAAACGGACTTCTTCAGAACAAGAAACAAAGAGCATCAGCAAGGAATACTATTTAAACACTTCCCAAGCAACTCATTGCTCAGGAATTAACAAGGTTATTGATAACACAATACATCATTTCCCCTAGTCACTCTGCAATATAAAAGTTCTTAAAGAAAACTCAACCATCATTAAAACCAAGTGCATACACTTAAAAATAATTCATATGTGCATATAGTAAAAATATATATATATGTGTGTGTGTGTGTGTGTGTGTGTGTGTGTACATATATCCATAAATATACCTGTCAGTCTGTTAGCCACAACATCAAAGATGTTAAAAACAATACATAAATTTTAATCTTAGTAAAGATCTAATGGACAACCTGTTATTAAGCCCAGGTAGTTGACCGGCATTTGTCCTGATTTGCCACTTTAACTCTAAAAGTTCAAGGTTCTCGTCAAGTGGACCCCTCCAAGTATCTAGCTCAATATGATCTATTGCTCCAAATTTGTGTGTAGGGAACATCTTGATATGCTTGTATAGTGCATTCCTCATTATGCTGTTTGATGTCATATAAATGCTGATAGATTCAATGTTTGAGAGCTCTCTTGGTTTTACCTATATAAAAATCATTGCATAAATTGATGTATTGTCACCACTTGACACTCCGGAACCACTATTAAGTCTAGCCATTTAGCCATCGACTTTACTGGATAAATCCGCAATGGTGGTTGAAAGTGTAGTTACTGTTCGCATTACAACAGCCAAATCTGTGTTCAGGATAGTAATTAATTGAGCCTCATCCTCCATGAACAAACCAAACACTCAAAACCAATAAAAAACAAAAAAGCAAAAAAGAAACTGTAAATCCAGAAGGAAGGTGCAGCTCAAAACCACAGGTCAAGCACAGAATGCCAAATAGGAAGGTATTTAACATACCACCACTTTATTCAAACACTTTCGTCATAAAACAGACTTCTTAAGAACAAGAAACAAAGAGCATCAGCAAGGAATACTATTTAAACACTTCCCAAGCAATTCATTGGTCAGGAATTAACAAGTTAATTGATAACACAGGACATCATTTCCCCTAGTCACTGTGCAATATAAAAGTTCTTAAAGAAAACTCAACCATTAAAACCAAGTACATACACTTTAAAATAATTCATATATGCATATAGTAATATATAAATATATATGTATATATATATATATATATATATATATATATATATATATATATATAAACATATATATATATAAACATATATCCATAAATATACCCAAGTCAATCTGTTAGCCACAACATCCAAGATGTTAAAAACAATACATACCCCTGGATTCTGCAAGCCCTGCACAGCATGCAGGACTAGTGCAGGAGCTCCAGCAGGCAATATGTCTGCTGTGCGATCCAGGAATAATTTGTAGGGGCATGCACGAGCACTCCTGCACTAATCCTGCACGGACTCAGACTCTGTATGCAAATTACCTCACTTGCAGAAAAAAATCCATGCAACTGAGGTGAATTTGCGATCCAAGAAGCTGGAAAACGTCCGTGCAGGACTAGTGTAATCTGCAGAAATGTACTCCACCAGTGGCAGAGTACATTTCTGCAAATTACAAAATGGAGCCATGACAGCTCCAAATAAAGGGTGGATATCATGTATAAAGCATGCCAATGGCCAACTATAAGGCCATTGGCATGGAAAACACTTTTCAAAAAAAAAAATCAACTTTTATTTTTTTTTAGCCGATCTCGGCTGTTTAAGCATAGGGCAGTGGTGCGCAAACGGAATCAGGGGGGGGGGGGTGAGAAAAAAAACTAAAATAAGCATTCTAATCAAAATCACTATTCTGCCATTATACTCAATGGCAGGCAGAAGACATACATGGCCAGTGAATAGTGGTTGCTAAGGGGAGAGGCTCAGTATGGGACATGTAACTAGGTATTAGCAGGCAATCCTATGCAAATGAGGGGAATGATAGTGAATCCCAGATTTTCTCTGCATGCTAGGCAGCTCCCAACAGTGTAAGAGCAGGAATTGCTTGGTTCAAGCCTAGGAGTTAGCTGACATCATGGGGGGTGTCTGACATACTGTAAGTGGATTGGAGCCCTGTGGCTCGGTTTTGCTCCTAGCTTAGCACAGCTAAGCAAGGGTGTGTGTCTGAGGCTGTCTAGCACTCTTTACATTGTCCAAGTGGGTGTGTGCCGCGCAGCAGATTTTAAAGGAAAAAAATAAGTAAAGAAGGAAATAGCAGCTCTGTGCACATTTGAGCACTGTGTTTGCGCAGCGTGCCCCTGGGTGTAAATAAGAAGGCAATGGGAAGTGAAAACAGCAGTAGGAAGGTAATCTAGGAGAACTAGCATAGCTGGCAGGTGAAATGTATCAGAATCAGCCAATTATACAAGCAGCAGACCAGCCCAGTCCAGAACACTACTATAAACTATGCAAACACCTTTCCTTCTGGTTTTTCCCATAATCTACACCACCGGTGTATACAAGCGGGGAAATTTTAACAAACAAAACAACAAAATGATAGGGGCTGCAGCAGCTATCATACAACATGTGGAAGATGCTGAGGGTGGTGAGGACGGGAATGCTGTTGACCAAGTCACAGTGAGGAGGCGGAGAAGAGTGTGCAGACCCAGGGTAGCCTTCCAGGGGCTACATGAGCTAGAGGTAGTGAAGCGCTATAGGGTGGACAGGGATCTCCTACAGCAAACTGTTGAGCTGTGCCGGCCATGCCTGACACACCAAACTAACAGAGGGGAACCCATCTCAGTGGATACCAAGGTATGTGTAGGCCTAGGAATACTAGCCACAGGTACTTCCTAAAGCCCAACTGGGGATATCATGGGGATCTCACAGTCATCAGCATCCAGAGTATTCCACCAGTTCCTGGATACCATGTCAGCACATGCCGGTGAGCACGTATATTTCATCAACACCCGTGAGGTGTTGGCCAGAAATATGCATCTCTTCCAACAAACAGCAGAATACCCTGAGGTAGTGGGTGCTATAGACTGCACGCACATATGCATCAAAGCACCACCCGGTGATCGGGGTAGGGTTTATATCAACCACAAGGGCTTCCCATCCATCAACAGCCAGGTCATGTGCGATGCCCAGGGCATTATAATGAATGTGTGTGTTGGCTGCCCTAGAAGCTATCGTGATTCCTACATCTGGCATCTGACGCAGCTGTACCAGAGATTTGCCAATGGGAACATCCCTTAGAGTCACCTAGTGAGGGATGCTGGTTACGCACTGGAGCCGTGGCTGAAGACACCCATCAGAAATGCGCACACACCCGAACAAGAATGCCATAATGAGGCACACGCACAGACCAGACTTATAATAGAGCATGTGACTGGGATGCTCAAGTCACGGTTCCGGTGCCTGGACACATCCGGTGGAGCCTTGCAGTACTCATCAGCTACATGTACTCAAATTGTCATTGTATGTGCCATGCTACACAATATGATCCTGCGGAAACAGCTGCAGTAGGAACAGCATGGGGCAGGGACACACAGCCCCCCCACCAATGCGAAGGCCTGCACAGGCACAGAGTAACTCAGAGGAGGAACAACCTGAGCCTGCCCCAGTAGGCAGATGGAGGCATGCCCAGTATGCCCTGACCTTGGCAAAGAGGCAATGCATAGCACATACACTGACACAGTAGTGACCCAGGGAATGATACCTCTCTCTGACTGGCCCATACAGTAAAAGAGATGCCAATCATGACACTACTTGTGCTCAACCATGTATAGGGAGTGTACTATGTGCATCCAACATAGGCAGCCCTCCAGCACCATCCTCAATACTGGCACATCCACAAGGTAAGTCACTCAAACTACCAATTGCCAAATGGAGTAGAATGTGTCGTTACCTGTATCTATAGTATGAATTTGAGCATGCAAGGGAATCAGGTGGCTGAATGGTATGCCAGTAGATAGTTGGTACCTATAGTGGCACCATGAGATCTGTAACAAATATTGGTGTCACCATAATAGCCAGTACTACACATGGCGACAAAACTCACTGCAGGAAATGTGCTGGGCCACATGCGTGTCCATATGACTCACACATGCCAGTCTGGGAGGTTCACATACCCAGCAACAGTCTCAGCCAGCAGGACAGGTGTAGACAAACACAAGCAAAGGCTGTGCTATGGCCTCTGAATGATGCCTATGGGTAACCTCCCCCCCGGCCTACACAGACAGACTACAGCAAGTCAGGCAGTGGGATGTCATTTCTGAAGGGTAGGAAGTTAGAAACTAATATGTAGGTCAATCAAAGCTAAGACCTGTAGTACACTGATATGCCTCTAGTCAGCATGATAGGTTAGAATACAGAATGAAATGGAGTACCTGACATACCAGTACAGTCATAGCAAATGAGTACAAGTGTCAAGTGTGCCCCCCATCCTATGTAGAAATGTAGAAACAGTTAGATGTGCCCCCAATCCTGTGCAGAAATGTAGTAACAGTCAAGTGTGCCCCCCAATCCTGTGTAGAAATGTAAAAAACAGTCAGCTGTATCCCCCCAATCCTGTGAAGAAATTTAGAAATAGTCAGGTGTGCCCCCAATCCTGTGTAGAAATGTAGAAACAGTCAGGTCCCCCCCCCCCACAATCCTATGTTGAAATGTAGTAACAGTCAGGTGTGTCCTCCCCACTCCTATGTAGACATGTAGCAACAGTCAGGTGTGCCCTTTCTCCCAATCCAGCGTAGAAATGTAGAAATAGTCAGGTGTGCCCCCCAATCCTGTGAAGAAATGTAGAAATAGTCAGGTGTGCCCCCCCCCAACCCTGTGTAGAAATGTAGAAACAGTCAGGTGTGTCCCTCCACAATCCAGCATAGAAATGTAGTAACAGTCAGGTGTATCCCCCCCTCCTATGTAGACATGTAGAAAGAGACAGGTGTTCCCCCTCTTCCAATCCTGTGTATACATGTAGTAATAGTCAGGTGTGCCGCCCTCCCCCAATCCTGTGTAGGAATGTAGAAACAATCATGTGTGGTCCCCCAACCCTACTTAAAAATGTAGTAACAGTCAGGTGTGCCCCCCCCAAAACCTATCTAGAAATGTAGTGATGGTTTGGTGTGCCCCCCCAATCTGATGTACACACATCGTTACAGTCAAGTGTGCCCCCCACAACCCTATGTAGAAATGTAGTAACATGATTGTGTAGGTATAATACCAGTGGAACACAGATGCCCAGAGGTGGCCAAGGTAGCAGGATAGGTTGTAGCATTTGCACAATATGCAGGTATGTCTGTGTTAGGTTGGTGCGTGTTTCATATTGTGTGAGAGTGCTCAGTATGTACGTATGCATGTTGTGTTAAGATGGCCATTACCCACTACTGCTGATGACAGAGACAAGTCCTCACAACTGCAGTGCCAAAGACAATTCCCACCAGTATAACACATGCTAGCAGTAAGCCATTGTAAATGTATGGTGGTAATATGTGTCACCATCTGAAAGACTGACATGGCATGGCTGTTGGGATAGATATACAAGCAGTACACAGGGGAAAGTAAACCAGACATACAGTATATATTGTGTCACTGTGAAATGGAGACACTCTTGGAACTGCACATACATGTATACAGCATATTATCTGGTCCTGTAGTAGGGGATACCAGTGTTGTCTGCCCGAACACTTGCAGATCACAAAGGAGGTAGGACTGATGTATTGGGAAACAGCTGATGTACCTGCACATGCCAGCATAACTGGAATGCTCCATGCATATCTGTCTGTCAGATGCAAGTAGTGTCCATAGCACACATGCACCCAGCTTACACAAACACCACCCACAGGTACCTCTCTGGTCGTATCCCTGCTGTGGGGAATGGGTACAATATGATCCCACCTGTGTATGGCAATAGCGAACAAATGCAGCATGCAGTGCAGGTGTCCCATGCAGGTGTGTCCCTAGCCATAGGTAGCACCCTGTCAGCATCCACACCACCTGATTAAGACTGATAGAAGGTATTGGCATGAACACCTAGCACACCTACCCTGTCACCCCAGGGGAATATACTGCATGGCGGTCTGAGACTGTAGGACTGACAGAATGCAACGGCCTGCCACATCTGGCCTGCATCAACACCTAATGGCCCACAGGCCTCTGCCAAAGGCCTGTGTCTCACACGTACTGCCAATGCATGTTATGTCATGAACACCCAAATAACAACACAACACACTCCACATAAGCCATATGCAAGGCCATGTAGACAAACCACAGTAACATGTCCACCATGTCCCACTGCATGAACTGTGGACCAACGCCAACACATAGCTGTGATGGGGTGATAACCTTAGGGAAAGTATCAGAGAATGTATGCATAATGTATGGAAGAGGATAGAATAACAGAGGGGGGATGGTAGCATGGGCAGCATGGAATGTGCAAGGTCCGACACAAAGCTGTGTGCACACATTATCCCTGGCTGCAAACACATAAATAGGTGGCTACATACCTGCCCGTACACCACAATAGGGGTAATGTCTTGACTCATGGTCCCTGTCTCTGGGAAACCTCTGTGAATTTGTACAGCTGTGAGGTATTGCCAAAGAAAGATAAGGCCATACTGCCATGTAGATGGATGTACAAGTATGGGATCCTCTGCCAGCACTGTACCAAGGTGCTGAACTGGATACACAGACCCAGCAGCAAGTGTCTGCAGCTCCCCCACCAGAATGGCATAACTTACCATGAATATGTAGGTGTCATCCCACAACACCAGACACAGCTGCAGTCACCCTTGTCCCCCAAGACATCACTGTGAGCAAGAATGTCCACCTGACAGTACATAAGGACAGAAAACATCACAGTGTATAACAGTACACATGTCTGAATATCTCTGCTAACAGCGGTACCATGCAGCTGAAGCAGCACAGACACAATCACCTACAGTACACACTATCCCCTGCACAGTTTGTCCCCATATTGCCAAATGATTGACAGATACCCTGCAGAAACAGTTTGCTACCTGTAGGTGTACAACACAAAGGTCTGAACTGGAGTACAAACTACCTGGAATTGATCCACATATTCAATACAGAAGGGCATACTGGTCATGCTCACACACTTAGTGAAATGAAGACAAGGTCAGACAATGTACTGAAAGGTCATACTGGGCATGCTCACACACTTAAACAAATGAAGCCCATGTCTGCAAACAACAGTGGACCATACATATCTGGCAGTTGCAGATGTTAGTGCATGCACTCCTCAGTATGCACCAGTCATGCTTTGCACACACAGTAGATAGGAATACAGACATATATCCAAGGACAACACACTATAATAAGCCAAAAGTAGACGTACATATATGTGTGGAAGAGAGTGACTGTGACAAGGAGCCATCCATTATGAGGTCTGTCCAACCCAGCTCACAGCCAAATGGCTACAACCACATGAGGTGTAAATGCCACTCACTGTAGACATTAGCCACCGGTATCCATCAGCATTACATACTATGTGGCGCAAGTGTTAGAGGTGCAACATGACTGTACAAGGAAGTAATCATCTAGCAGCTGTATACACATACCTGTGGAATATAACCCTGTGTGTGCCCGCATGTAGTGTGTCAACCTCTAGATGAATGGGTTATGGCCCATGCACACACACTGTCCTCCCCATAGACCTACTATGACAAGCCTGCTGAGGTCATGCACCTTGAAATACACCTTTAGGAAAAGTGTAGTCCAGTAACTTCTGTGGTGCATCCTATAACTGTGTATTGCTGTAGTGTGATAAACTAGTTAGGTAGGAGTTCTAATCTCAGACATGACAGCTGTGTGTGTGTCCCTGTCTGTATAGAAATGCTTTTTAGGCTAGTCACCCTCACTACAATTCAAATGCCCTACTTTGGGAAGGCTGCTGATTTAATTCACTGTGAAATACACCTTTGGGAAAAGGGTAACCCAGTAATCTCTGTGGCGCATCCCATAACTGTGTACTGCTGTACTGTGATAAACTAGGTAGGTAGCAGTTCTAATCCCAGATATGGCAACCGTGTGTGTTTCTGTGTAGAGAGCAATGCTTTTTAGGCTAGTCACACTCACTACAATTCAAATGCCCTAATTTGGCAGGGCTGCTGATGTCATTCACTGCGAAATATACCTTTTGGAAAGCTGTAGCCCAGTAATCTCCTTGGTGCATCCCATAACTGTGTACTGCTGTAGTGTGATAAGCTAGTTAAGTAGGAGTTCTAGTCTCAGACATGTCAAGTGTGTGTGTGTGTGTGTGTGTGTGTGTGTGTGTGTGTCTATGTGTGTGTGTGTGTGTGTGTGTGTGTGTGTGTGTGTGTGTGTGTGTGTGTGTGTGTGTGCCTCTATGTAAAGAGCAATGCCTTTTAGGCTAGTCACACTCACTTTGATTTAAATGCCCTACTTTGGCAAGGCTGCTGATGTCATTCACTGTGAAAAACATTTTTGGAAAAAGGCAGCCCAGTAGTCTCTGTGGTGTGTCCTATAACTGTGTGTTGCTGTAGTGTGATATAGAGCTCTGGTAGGGGTTCTCTTCCCACACATGGCAGTTGTGGATGTTTTCTGTGTGTCTCTATGTCTGTGTAGGGAGCAATGCTTTTTAGGCTAGTCACACACACTACAATTCAAATGCCCTACTTTGGCAATCCTGCTGATGCCATTCACTGTGAAATACACCTTTGGGGAAGGAGTACTCCAGTAATCCCTGTGGGGTGTCCTATAACAGTGTAATGCTGTAGTGTGATATAGAGCTCTGGTGGGGGTTCTCTTCTCACACATGGCAGTTGTGGATGTTTTGTGTGTGTCTCTATGTCTGTGTAGGGAGCAATGCTTTTTAGGCTAGTCACACACACACTACAAATTCAAATGTCCGACTTTGGCAATCCTGCTGATGTCATTCACTGTGAAATACACCTTTTGGAAAGGAGTACTCCAGTAATCCCTGTGGCATGTCCTATAACAGTGTAATGCTGTAGTATGATATAGAACTGGGGTAGGGGTTCTATTCCCACCCATGGCAGTTGTGGATGCTTTTTTGTGTATTTCTATGTCTGTGTAGGGAGCAATGCTTTTTAGGCTAGTCACACACACTACAATTCAAATGCCCTATTTGGCAATGCTGCTGATGTCATTCACTGTGAAATACACCTTTGGGGAAAGAGTACTCCAGTAATCCCTGTGGCATATCCTATAATAGTGTAATGTGATATACAACTCTCGTAGGGGTTCTTTTCCCACACATGGCAGTTGTGGATGCTTTTGTGTGTGTTTCTATGTCTGTGTAGGGAGCAATGCTATTTAGGCTAGTCACACACACTACAACTCAAATGCCCTACTTTGGCAATGCTGCTGATGTCATTCACTGTGAAATACACCTTTGGGGAAGGAGTACTCCAGTAATCCCAGTGGTGTGTCTTATAACAGTGTAATGCTGTAGTGTGATATAGAACTCTGGTATTGATTCTATTCCCACACATGGCAGTTATGGATGTTTTTGTGTTTATGTCTGTGCAAAGAGCAATGCTTTTTAGGCTAGTGACACACACTAAAGTTCAAATGCCCTACTTTGCCAACCCTGCTGATGTCATTCACTGTGAAATACACCTTTGGGGAAGGAGTACTCCAGTAATTTCCATGGTGTGTCCTATAACTGCATAGTACTGTAGTGTAATAAACTAGTTAGGTAGGAGTTCTAATCCCAGACATGGCAGGCGTGTGTGTGTTTGTCATTTGTATCCTGTGCGGAGGCGGCTGTGAGTATGTAACTGTGGAGCAGGTTTTGCAAATTTCTTATATGGTGACGCTAGTATATGTCAAAATGTCCACCATACAGGGATAACAGATGTGAAATAGCTGAGTGGCTGAGGTGCAAATCCATACCTCTACATGTGACATCAAGGCCAGGCGAACAAAGTTAGCAACCCTTGTATTACACAGAGAACACTCTCAACCCATGTGTCATGCACACACACACTTGCCTAGGCAACAGCCACTATGTTGGTAGTACCCTGCATATTGCCCACTGATAGTAACCATGGGGTGATTGCAGTGGGCTACAGAGGGCATGGCACCTTGTCCATCAGTCCAATAGGCACGTGCATGCAGATAGTGCACCTTCCCAATGTTCCCCACTGGACAACTGCAACACCTGTGGTGCCAGCGAATGTGACCCACAAAGGACATACCATGCTTGAAAAACATGCCCTGTATGGACAGATGCCACTGACACAAGGAAATACTTATATCCTGCTACCAGTGTAGGTGCAGAGTCAACCTGCTGTCCATTAACAGTTCCTGCCACATGAGGCCAGGACTGGCACATCTGATGATAATCTGTGTATATAACATGGGCCAGATACCCCAGGTACAGTTCCACATATCACTGTACATGCATGTGGGATGTGTGCACATCCCAGACACCATCCATGTCATGGACTACAGAACACATACATGGCAAGCAATGCACAGCAATGGCCACACACAATAGTTACCCAGGTGACTGGATGGTGAATACAATACCCACCTGTGTGGGACAATCCAGACACTACACCCCTGAGCCACACTGCAGACCATTGTCACGTGGCCTGATGCCAAAGTATGCCAATCATCTAGCCTTGTATAGCCATCTGGCACAGTCAACCACTACATACCCACAATGCACGCATGCATGTCTGTACTGGCACCCTTTGTTTGTGTGCATGGTGTATGATGCCTATGACCACATTCACACTCACTACAACCCCCAGTGGCATACTGAAGCATGATGTCCGATGTCAGACACCACCACATACCCTTTGCCCATATAACCTCCTTATAACCCCTGTGGTGCATGTGATACCTGCACAGTACTGTGTTGTGTCAATCTAACTAGTGATGAGTTTTATTCCTGACCCTGCCAAGTGTGTCAATATGTGTGGGTCCCTGAGAGAGTGTGGCTGTGTTGACGCTGACACCTCTTCATGTGGACAGGCATGTCTACTACACCTACCATATAGCTACCATATCACTGTTGCAGATGTCACTCGCCATCACATATACATTTGGAGGGCATCTTACTATGTAACCTATGTGGTGCATCCAATAACTTTATAGACATATGATAGCGATACATAGTCAGTCAGGGGTTTAATACCCTGTACTGGTAGGTGTGTGACACAAAGATGCTTAAGTTTTACTCTCCCACCCCTCCCTGACTTATCATTGCCTCTGTCTGCCTCACTCACTCACTCCCTCTCTGGTGGATGTGGAGACTTACACCTGCTTTGCTTAGGCAGCAGCATGTGTATTGTAAGTGATGCTCATGATCAGCTGATGGCCTCTGCATGAATTGCAGCCCTACTCTAACTGATTGCATATGGAACAGCTGTGGTAACATTCCCATAGTCAATTGCATGGCAGCACACTTCAATGTTTAGGAACATCATGTTGGTGTTGGGCCTTTTCATTCACTGTGAGCAGGAACTAGATCTGTTTGCCAAACAGCATCATATATGGATTGGGGATTTACCTGTAACAACATACACTATGGCAACAGGCTAACAAATAGCAGGGGAATGTGCCTGACTTGACTACAGACTGTAAGTGCTGCTATACTGCATTTGGAGTAATGTTGGTTTAACAGGCTGTATGGAAATGGCATCTCAATTCACTGGCATCCAAGTGTAAATCCACTATTTTACCCTGAGGGTCCTTTACTATATGATCATGAGTTAAGGTTGAGATGGCAGTTAAGGTTGGATGCCACCCAATTTCCTGGACTAAATGAGGCAGTTAATATTGCATGCATTTTAAAATTAAAACATATTATGGGCTAAATGGTCTGAAGTTTCTTATAGGGTATAAGTAAAAATGAGATGTGTGTTTTTAATGTTTTAAATATTTTCTAATGTTAGTCAAACATATATGAGTGAGTTTTATTTATTTATTTTCTTATTTATTCATTTACTTACACAAATTATGTAGTGTGTTTTTAAGGTGTAATTATGTAATTCATGTGACATCATTAAGCAAGGGTATTTAAGGGTTGGGTTTATAATGAAATTTGTTCTGATGAAGTCTCTTGAAGGAGAAGAAAGTGCTTAACCATTATCAATAAAGGTTGGCATTCATTTGCAACTTTTCTTTGTCTCATCTGATTTGGTGCTGTGAGCTGTTGTGGTTTGAAGGTACTGTACACACAACCCCTACACAACCCATCTCTCCTTGGACAATAGCTAGGTACACAGCTATGACCAACTGCAGTGATGCACCCCTGTACTGACATGTGTACATGTGCATGACTGAGTATAGCTGTGTCTGTGTGTTAGCACACCTGTACTTGGAAATTCCATGAGAGCCTTCACAGCCAATGCAACACCCTTTGCCATAGTCATTTGTGGCTGCTGCTATGTCAGACATACATGTACCCTGTTAAGCTCCTCCCCATACCGGCTACACGAGCCTTGCAGTACCAGCACAACAGTGTTGTACAAATGGGTTGATAGGCATTGGATACCCATTGTGTTCTGGCATGTGTGTGTATGTGTGCATGCCCATATATCTGTAGGGTACAGCATTCCGAGGCCACATACTCCGATTACAATACCCATTGCCACACAGTAGTACAGATAGTGTTGTTACTGCCTATAGGTGAGGCATGACAATGCAACACCTGCTACATGTGTGACATGTGCATTAGATGCATATCCCTGTAGTACCACTGTTGGAGTATACTATGGGTTGTATCGCAGTCATGGCCAATATGTGATGGTGTGTATGGCAGAGTGTCATCATGGGTTTCAGGGGGTACAATATCCATTGGGGATGTGGATGCTGTATACACTGCCATTACACCAAGGTACACCTGGTATATGTCCCATGTACCACGTTATGGTTACCACTGTCACCAACCATACAGGTAACTGATACCACAATCCAGGCCAGTTATGCATGTGCTGTGTGCAGCCTATCTGTAATGCATTAGACATATGGTCAAGTTAGTTAGCAGCGATAGGCCCTGGTCTCTCAGATGTGTGTCTGCCTGTTATGTGTCTGTTAATGTGTATATGAAGGTATGTCACACTACGTATTGTCCATATACACCCATTACATCCCCCATTAGCATACTGTACATGTCTGGGGATGTCCTGCATGCAACATGTAACCTGGGACACACCTCACCCTAAACGCTGTGTGGTGTGTGCAATGTAAGCCACACACTTCAGTATCACTACATAGCTAGGTAGGGGTCTAGTCCCAGTGTTGCTAAGTAACAGTGTGTGTGTATGTAGATGGGTCTACTTCAGGATGCAGGGTATACACACCCCAGCAGGCCACCTGTCCATATGGCACAGGCAATAACCATTTTAGTAACCTATGACATGTGTTCAACTGTACCCCAGCTATGTCACAGCCATGGTGGCACCACAGTGCCATACCCCATCATAGAATATGACTGCAGACAATCCTCATGCTGACACATGTACACCTACAACACAAATTGATAACATTATAGAGACCACAATCAACCAGTGTTACTTACAGCTATAATGCATCATTGCTGGATGGCTACACTACCTGCCATATATGCATTACACTTTACTCCTTACAACATGTTACACTATAGTACTGTGGTACATTACATGTGTGCATCAGAACCATATTAGCCTGTCCTTGCATTGATGGTATGGATGACAGGGATGTGGCACATGTATCATCATAAGCACAGGGTGTGATGTTGGTTTTCCAGAGGCCGAGGATGGGCCATCCATTTGACACCATGTGTGTGGGTGAGGGGTACACTGTGGTGAGATGGGCATGGTGCTGTGGTGTGTGTAGGTATGGGGTTGCCCTAGGTGTGTTTGTATAATGTGTGGGTATGCATTCACACAGTTCTGCCATGTGGCTGCCCTACACAGGTATTTATGGGCAGCTGCAGACCATACCTGGCAGGGTGTGCAGTTCACTGCCTGCAGCCATGGACACATGGTCTGTGCCTGCTAGGGGTTCCATGGGCATGCCCAGGTACAGGCCTCGATGTGCTACTCTCACCTGCTAATGACAAATGTCCGCTGGTACCAGGTCCCTCCTGGGACTGGCCAGGGCCACGTGCATGTGGTCTGCTGTGGTGTGGTGTGGACAGCAGCACCCCTGCACTGCTGAGGCCGGTACTGCCACTACGGGAGCCCCTTGGTATCCTAGCATGTCCACGTTGGCTGCCAGCTGTTGGTGTTGCTGGCGTACGTCCATGGGGTCGTCGCCGCACCCCCACCACATGTTCTAGCATGGACACAACACGATCGATGAGGGCCATCATCTCACCATGCCATCTATCCTTCAGCTCGGTATAAGCACGGATGGCACCAGACAGTTCACGGATGTTGTCGCTTACAGATGTGAAAGCAGCCCTCTGCAGCCTCAGGGCCTAGCTGGTGTAATGTTCCATACGTGCCTGCACCTCCATGACAGCCTGAAACATGTGCCTGTTGGTACCAGCTATGTCACCTCTGCCAGGGGCATGATGTCCAGCAGCCCTACCATGAGGACTCTGGGACATCCGCCTATGTGGTGCTGTGCTGGACATCTGGCTATGCCTGCTGCAACCAGACATAGTAGGCATGGTTACCACACATTCCTGTGCAATGCCACCAAACGCCAGCTGTCCCTCCGCTATGGCCACTGGTGATGGGGTATGTATAGGCACTGAAACTGTGTGCGGGGTTGGGGTGGCTAAAAGGGGGATGTGAAATGATGGTGCAGTGTCGGCCCCTGACAACCCCACCTGTGCCTCAACAGTACTATTAACATCTTCGGTGTTTGTATGGACACCAACATCAGATTGCATGTGCAGGAAGGACCCTGACCCACCCCGCCACATGTGGGGGAAACAATAAATGCACTTTAAGACCTGTACAGCATTGCCTAACAGTATACACACACACACACACACACACACACACACACACACACACACACACACACACACACACACACACATACACATACGCACACACGCACACCTCCGTAATACCTACCTGTCCATGACTTTACAGACAGTCCCATCTATATGTCGATGTGGTACCCCTCCTGCATCAGACTTGTTAACATACACACATTGATACCGCTCATTAACACATCAGTCCTCTAAATGCCTACACAAGTAGTCACAACACAAGACCTGTTACTACATTACCTGCCTGACCTGTGTGTAGTGGTTTTAGATGGCCTCACTGCTGTCATTCGGTATTCACTCTGTGTATGTTTGGACATCATGAGCATGGCCCCCTATATGTGTGGGCTACTATGTTCTATCCATAATATCGCGCACTGGTGTGTCATGTGTATGTAATGCTCATTACATGCCATTTATGCTGCTCATTCAGCCTATCATGTGACAACTGTAATATTTGGATACACTCCCTAGTGTTGACTATTACTTCCCCAATGCATGCTGCATACGTGGGTTGTAGGTGACCTCTCTGCTGAATGCGATATTAAGGGTGTACCTGGTGTCTGCCTTCCCTCTCGAAGCCTGTTCCATGCTACAGACCATATTATACTATCAGCTGTCCAGTGATTACACACATAAGTGTTCCTGGTGTGTAATGTGGCAGTCCATGTACATGTACTGCATGATCCCAGAGGGTGGTACTGCTGTATGAACACCCCACAATTACACATGCATACATGGCTAGCCACACAAACACACACAGATGCACACAAGCATCCTACATGCTTCAACCTCCCTCCACTTCACCAGAGTGACCTTACAGACAAACTATCTACCCACTAGGATGCACACACACTCACATTTAGGTGAGGTTACACAATTATAATACACACATTCCTCCTATTACTCCTCTGTCAACATGCATAACATATGGTACCCAACAGCATGCAGTGCAGCTATAGTCAATCCATGCTAGTGACAGTATACATGTGCGTGATGCATGTGCTGTGTCACAAAGTGATGCCCCTCCCTCTGGATACCACTGCAACCATGAACACGGTATTGCTGTGCACCTGTTTTGGACCCTGCCATGTACTGTGCACCACACCTCACAGGTGTACAGCCCATTGCTGAATATGTACTACTGTGTATGTTATGTCAGCTTTAATGCTCACAGCCCCTATGTTTTCCAGCAACACATACCTGGTATGATATGTGGACAGATTTCATTTGCGAATGCCTGATGTCTGATGCACAGCTCTCAACATCAGCGGACCATGTATGACCAATCCAATACTCTTACACTGACAACCATCAGAGCATACCAAGGCTATGAGGGGTGTACACACCCTTATTAATATGACACACCCATCCTTGATCTGCCATGGGACCACATCACCGCATATCTTAGCAGTACATGAGCTCAATATGTGACATATGTCCTGTACTTTCACATGCAGTGTCTACAGAATGTGTTAGGTGTGCGGATGCTGACCATGATGCATACACATTATGTGGGCATATGTGTGCACACCCTTATCATGACGGTTTGTCGCACCTCTTGTTGTGTGTACTACAGCAATCAATACTCCTGGCAGGGGTATACCAGCGTGGGCCATCTGCATTTGCCAGTGTATGTTCAGTCTGCCCTACACATGTCCCCCTATTCTGCATGATTGCAAGGTCTACTCATGTGCACATCCCTTGGTGTTCACACACTGCTGTCCCTATTGTTGTAGGTGTAGGGTTATGGCTGCCACAGGTCCTGAACCTGACTATGTGCAGATACAGCCATTCTTATCATCCTTAGGATCCCTGCTGCAGTGCACTGGTGTGTCATGCTGAAACCCTTCCCCCCTCCTTCAGCCTTTTTGCAGATGCATGACAAGTAAGCCCTACATGTGTGTGTCACTTTGCAGTGTCTCATACACTGAACACCATGTTACAGCCTAGTCCCAGCTGATAGTGTGGACTGCTGTAATGCCTTATGCCATAGTGTATCTCTGCAGCAGTTGCCATTGTCCTACAGGTATATACACTGGTATTGCACTGTATATGGGTGTTGTTCCAAACATGTCCCTACTGTAGGCCATGTCTCCCACCATTATGTTACTCCCTGTAAACACTTTCCATAATGACATGATGTTAGTTATCATGCTGGTGTCTGACATACCCTTCCAATACCCCATCATGGTCACCCCTGTGATGCCATACATTTCACAGCAACAATACGTGCACATATACAGCATGGATTCTGGGTAGGTGTGTTACATGTGTGCATGACATATACCATAGCCATTACATGCCCAGTGTATTGGCAAGCATCTACATAAACCATACACACCAGCTACAGGCTACTGCCTTGGTGGTATCCTGGAGGGACCTACATAAGAGGGTGAGAGATGCAAAGTCAGTGGCCACAACTGTGGCAGTGCTACAGGGTGGGTGCAGTATTACAATACATCAACAGTACATTTCCACAATACTACCACATATGGACATCTGTTTATCACTACTATGCAGCAACAAAATATATCTGTGACATGTCAGATATGCATGATCTACCTATACTGATGCAGATTTATACGCAACAGTGGTCTACAGATGTGCCCTGTGGCCTTACATGCATGCTTCTTGGCCAATGTGTGGGTGGCACCCACCTCCACAAAGGTGTCTGGCGGTTGTTGGGTGGCTGGACAGGCAGGTACCACGAGGCTGGCCAGGAGCTCCTCCACATGTGTCAGGGGGGGATGGATGGCATGCCCCCCCTGTGATGAGGTGATCCCCCCAGGACTGCAGCAGCAGCAAGCCGACAGGCATTGAAAAGCAGGTCAGAACAATGATGCCGGACCTGCTGATAACTGTGGTTGTGCAGTTCATCATTGACCCTGTGGAGTAGGTCGTTCCACAGGACGGTCTGCTCTTGCTGATCATGGGCAGCCCGGCCAAAGACGATTGCATAGCGATGAATTAGTCCATCCAGCAGGATGTCATTTTCCACTGCTGAGTAGGCTGGCAGCCTTGCATGTGATATCGTGCCTGAAAGACATAAAGATGAACAGGTGTGAGCAGGTCATGCAGCAAGGTTACCACAGTACTTAATACACATCACTGTCACCCCCCCACCATATCAGCCACAACAAACCGTACACACAACTCAATAGGTACGGCTACAGCATACCTACCAGTGGGGCAGATATTGTACTGTACCACACTTTGTGCAGTGTGTTTGTAGCCATGTTCTATGTGTGAACACTGTCATTGCTGGCCTGTTACAGACTATTCACCTGCATGCCATTGTCAGGGCCACAATGGTTCCATATATGCCTGTGGTATGCCTGCTATGTGTGTGCTGCACATTTGACATACTGTGTTATTGCAGTTATCTATGCATGCTATTGGACATGTTTTGGGATTGTGTAGACTATTACTACCAACATATGTTCTATAACAGTGACACAATAGCATGTATATGTACTATTGGCCAGCAGAATGACCTCTCCAAACTCATCTGCCCATGTTACCCGGCCACATCACATGTGTGTCCCACCCTGGAGCCTCCTCATGTACTGGTCCAGCAATACCTTAAGGTGAAACCAACCCAGGGGATGTTGTCCCCCCCGTGGCACACACAGACATGTTTTTGTCCCCTGAGGTCAGGACCAGGGTCTGTTCCATAACAGGCTCCACAGACACATGTTGGATGTGTTGCATCACTCTGAGGCATCTAGTACACATTCACAGGGCCAACATGCTCCTCCTGCTCAGCCTCCAGGCCAGGCACCTTCAGGACATGGACTGCTGTTGTGAGTAGCAGTGGGTGGGAGGCTTGTTTCCTTTGTGTCCATATTGGGGCCCATGGGGCATCCACATCACAGACCACACACACTATCCAGGGTGTTTACCCACCACATGTGTCACATACCACCCCTGTAGGCTGTCCTCTATACCTACTAACCCTGACCACCTCCACAACTATACCTGCCATACTTCTCCATATTCCCATTCCATACTTCACAGACAAGGGCGATATGGTCATAACAAGGGGTCCACATGTGACATACCCATCCATGTTGCACACACTAACAGCTGTAGATATCTGTGTATTGCTATGTGTGCTGTTTGCTCACACATAGCATGCAGCACTGTGGTAGTAATATAGGGGACATCCCTTTACATACATATATGTTTGTGCGTGTGTTTGTATATATGTAGACATGTGCATTTAGAATGAAGGTCAGCAGGGCTAAAACAGAATATATGTGTGTAAATGAGAGGGAGGGTAGAGGAATGGTGAGGTTGCAGGGACTAGAGTTGGTAAAGGTGGATGAGATTAAGTACTTGGGATCAACAGTTCAGAGTAATGGTGAGTGTGGAAGAGAGGTGAAGAAGAGAGTACAGGCAGGGTGGAATGGGTGGAGAAGAGTGTCAGGAGTGATTTGTGACAGACGGGTACCAATAAGAGTGAAAGGGAAGGTCTACAAGAGGGTAGTGAGACCAGCTATGTTATATGGGTTGGAGATGGTAGCATTGACGAAAAGGCAGGAGTCAGAGCTGGATGTGGCAGAGTTAAAGATGTTAAGATTTGCACTGGGTGTGACTAGGATGGACAGGATTAGGAATCAGTATATTAGAGGGTCAGCTCAGGTTGGACAGTTTGGATACAGAGCAAGAGGCGAGATTGCGTTGGTTTGGACATGTGCTGAGGAGGGATGCTGGGTATATTGGGAAAAGGATGCTAAGGATGGAGCTGCCAGGTAAGAGGAAAAGAGGAAGGCCTAAGATAAGGTTTATGGATGTGGTGAGAGAGGACATGCAGGCGGTTGCTGTGAAAGAGCATGATGCAGAGGACAGGAAGAAATGGAAACAGATGATCCGCTGTGGCGACCCCTAAATGGAACAGCCAAAAGAAGATGATGATGATGTGTATTTATGTATATATCTATATATGTGTAGATATATATGATGTATATATGTGCAGATGTAGATATATATATATATATATATTTATATATGTATATATATATATATATATATATATATATATATATATATATATATATATATATATATATATATATATATATATATATATATATATATATATTTTTTTTATATTATATATGTGTACATATGTACACATAAGCATACCTATATGTGGGGTACATTCAGACATCAGGTCCACAATCTCACAACACCTTCCTGCACAGCTGCACTTTTCTACCTTGCCACAACACAGACAGGTGCCACATATGGACACAGCCTGACATTAGGGTGTATATGTATGACCAGGTAACCCTATTACACACCTATGGCATTCCTGCATGCTACAGTACAGATTAACATGAGTATCCTGCAAGGGGTGGGCTGTGGATCCTATGTGTCCATCATAATGGCATTACTTCCACCAACAGCTATTGGCCACGTGATATACATACTTCTCATTACACAACATACACTATGATGGCTTACATCTTATCAGTCAGTGCTGCTCTTCATGGCTGAGGGGTATTGCCCACTAACCACAGGGATGGACTCTATTGTCCTTAGCAGTTGTTAAGATGAACATCATTACAACAACAACACCTGAAGGCACATATAATGCATTCCACATAATCTATCTCAGCATTATGGACCAAGTAATATGGTCAATTACATACATATATACTTTACATACCTGTTCTGGGACTGCAGACTCTTCTAGAGTGTTTGGTATTTTTCTTTTTCTTTTCCTTGTATGCACAGTCTCTCTCTCTCTCTCTCTCTCTTTCTCACTCTCAGTCTCTCTCCAGTAAATGGAATGAGCTGCTTTGCATAGATTGCTGGATGGAATTTGTAGGTGATGCACATGATCAGGTGATGGCCTCTGCACCAATCAGTGTCCTCCACTTGCTACCTGCATGCAGCATGCTGTGTAGTACTTCCAATTAGCACTGTAATGGCATCCAACTACTATAAATCCCTATATCATGTGGGCGTGGTCCCTTTACCTTTACTGTATGATGGACATCCTTCCTGTGTGTGGGCATCAGTGTTACAGACAGCAGGTAGCAATACCTCTTACAGGAGAACCTGCATACACAGGCCAGCTACATATCTGTAGGAGGTTCCAGAACTGCAGACAAAGTGTGAGTAGTTTTGTTGTATGCATTGTATAGCACTGGTGTTACAGGGTTTGTGTGTACATACTAGTTTAACTTGGAATGCAGTCTGTCGGCATAGCTCTCAACTGTGGGCCTATCCTCTTGATGGCCAGAGGTGTGCCTATTAAGTTTTGTCTATCCACCACATAGGTCTTGTGTCAGATATATCATTGGCAGTGTGTGTGTGTGTGTGTGTGTGTTGAGTGCTATCAGTACATGGCTACATCCATTTCTGTTTCTAACTTCATATTCCTAAGGGTATGTTGCAGACTATCCTGTAACACCAGTGACTTACTTAGTGTATGACAACAGTTTTACACATATGGGCCTGTGTTCCAGCCTCTGTCCTCCACCTACATACCAGGCTTTGCACATATGACATGCTGTCGGGGGTTGTTATATAGTGGGCTGTGAGTATGTCATGCTGCCATTCCTGCCATCAATCCACTGCTGTTGTGTCCCCCACACATACTGTGGGGTTGGGTCCATATATGTGTGGGCTTCAACTACACAATACATGTGTGCCCTTATGCACTCCAGAGGCCAGTGTATGTAACAGTGGTATATGGCCCTGTGTTATTGAGTGTGAGGGGGGGGGGGGGAGATGCACCATAACTAACTTAGGCTGTTACAAGATGCGGGGGTATCAGGGGCAAGCTGCCTTAAGGTATCTGGATGTACATTACCATACAATCCACCTTGGGTAAATGAAGGCCTACTGTCTCCTGCCATACAGACTGTTCTGTTTGTCAGTGTGATTGTGATGGTGTCAGTTATGCCTTGTTATGTAACAGATACATCCCATTGTATCAGTTGAGATCTTTACCCCCTAGGGATTGTGTACAGAGTGTAGAAAGAGGCTGCTGGACTATACATCTGCATTACTTACTGTTGATTGTTTGGTATCCTGTGGCCCAGTCTGTCTTTACTATTGTACTACTTGAAGGCCTCGGCCTGGACAGCAACATATGTAAACCTTTCCAGACTACTGTATTAGTATAACTGTTTCACAGTTGCATTACTCTGTTTATATGGATGTCAGTGTCTAAACAGCTATATGACATGGCATATATAGCTGTAATAGTACACAAATAAAGCTTTCCCATGTATGCAAATCTGTGTGTGATGTTATATCCTTTGACCTCTCTGTGGGTATATGTTGCAAGCAGCAATTGTTATTTATATGGGTGGCTCATACAGTGTCCAGTTGGTAAGGTGCTAACTGTGGGCATAGTGGCTGTTTCATATTGTGTGCACCTCCTACATATGTATCTTCCTATACATATCTCTGTGTGTATGTGTAGTTACATATATATGTGTATATATATATATATATATATATATATATATATATATATATATATATATATATGTATATTTGTATCTGCATATATGTGTCTGGGTATATGTATCCTAGGGATGTTGATTGCTTCCACATTGTACATTCCCTATGGGAGCCAGACTGTACTGCATGTTATGTTACTGATTCCAGCCTGACATCATACAGGTGGGATGGAGTACTGTTAACATCTTGTGCCCATGTTGTGTCAGGTTCTGGTTATGGGATCATAACAGTTGGTAGTGTATTGCAGGGCAGACATGTTTGGCTTTTGGCGGGGGAATACCTATTCGTATAAGGTGTATGTTGTTTGGGGCCTCTCAACCCCATTAACGGTGCATGTGGACATATATGTTTTTGTTATGTTCCCATTTTTATCTACAAATGTATGTCAATATATACCTATATATATATATATATATATATATATATATATATATATATATATATCCCTGCTTACATATATATATATATATATATATATGTGTGTGTGTGTGTGTAGACATATAGATGTAGACATATATATATATATATATATATATATATATATCTATAGACATATGCATATGTAGGTATGTATGTTTATATATGTATTTCTCTCTATATATATCTATATCTACATAGATATATATATATATATATATATATATATATATATATATATATATATATATATATATATATATATTTAGATATTAATATATGTACACATACACATACACCTACATGTTTAAATACATTTCCTGTACTGTTGAATGACTGGGCTGGATGATATGTTTGTGAAAACATCAGGGTTATGCATATGTGACATGGCTTACTTGTAAATCACTTTGGCTATGTGCAGTGTCCTGGGTTTGAGCCTTGCAGAGGCTGTTTATTTTGTTGCTGGGCAGAACAAGGGCCATTGGATACAGAGTGATTATGGCACTTTTAAGCAGTTGTAAGAGTATTTGCATGGAGGTAAGCACTGCTAACATCCGGTTACAGTTTCTTATATTCATTTAGCTTCTAAATTGCTTACTCCCATGCAAACAGGCTTAAACCTGCTGCCTATGTGTCTCTCAGTTGTACTAAATGACCTCTGGGGATTACACCAGTCATATACAGGCATTCCTACACATTCTATTTATGGTGCACAGTGTGAGTAATAGTGCTTAATACAACAGTACTATTACGTAATTGCAAATCTACATTACCATATGATACCAGAGTATACACATACAGTGCAGCAGTTAGACCTTTATTGTCAGGCTATTATGCTTTTATTTACATACAAACTATATGAGACTCTTCCTGCCATATTCTCCAGTGTATGCAGTACTTGCCTTAAACAATGCAGGTTTTATACCGGCAAATAATTTACTAATACTTTTAGATTTATTTCCTATGACAGTACATGCAAGAGTATTACTAACCTGCCTCACATCACAACTTCTCCAGGTGACATCCATAGGCTTTCTGGTTTGCAGCCCACTCAGTTGCAGCTGTGAAGGACATAAGAGGAATATTTAGCCATACCTATCCATGATATACATGAGGTGACAATTATTACACACATAGTGGAGTGATACTTACACACAGCTGGGGCAGCCCCTGCTGTTCTAGGCTCTTGGATCCACTGCTCCAAGATGTCCCCCTTATGCCGCTTCAGGTCAGCATAATGATGCCTGACCTGCTCACCAGGGTATGCCACTGGCAGTGGTGAGGACACAGGCGATATGGTCCCAGACTTCCACCTTATATTGGGAACCCTGGTACTGGCCCTGCAGCAGTGTCTGCTCATGGTCTTTGACAAGGAGTCCTGCCATGACTCTGGACTCTTGAATGCCCCAGCACTGCACCTGGAAGCACACACCCTCTCCCCTTCCTGATATGGTGCCTGCAAGGGGAAGCTACAACCAGTTAAGAGATGTATTCCTGCCTGTTGGATTTAAGTAGGGTCGATTTCCTGCACTTTGCCATGATTGGACTGTTTTGAAAAGGCTAAGCTATGGGCAAACCTGCTTACCTAAGGTTGGCAAAGTTTAAAGGAGGATACTGCTGGGGAAATTGAGTTAGCTGGCCTATACATTGCTTACACCTACTAAGCTGGCCTGTGCAATGCTTAGTGTTGCTTACAATAGACTTTGCATTATATGTTCTTTTTAGCATTGATTTATTATTCATTACATCTTATATATATGTCTGGTTTCCATTATTCACGTGTACGTACACTGTATGGGGTTCTTGTGTTTTATTGGGGACTTCCACACTCTATTACAATTACACTTCACATCTGGGCTTACTTCTGTACTCCAATTCACATATTTATGTTATGTAGTGGGTTATAGAACATATGACTGTATACTGATTCCTTTCACAGGTTCAGTTTGATTTTACTGTAGTGAGGATTTGTTTGGTGATACCTCATTCTTTTGTACTGCTGTGATGGCTTGGTGGTTAACTACTGTGACTATAGTGTATGGAGTCCTGGGTTCAAGACCTGCAAGGCTGTTTATTTTGTGAAGAACAAGGCCCATTGGATACAGAGTGATTAAGGCACTTTTGAGAAGTTGTAAGGGGGTCTGCACTGGTTTGCGTGAGGGTAAGCAATGCTTACCTCCAGTTAAATATGCTTACAGAGAGTTAGCTTCAATAATGCTTAACCTGTGCGCGCATTGCTTACCCCCAAGCAAACACAGTTAAACTTGCTTACTAGTGCTTAAATATGCTTACCACTGCTTATTGGTGCTTATACTTGCTTACTAGTGCTTACTCCCACTTACAACTGCACTAATAATATCTAATGGTTGTTGGGAAGGTGGGGGATTTGGAAGCTGTATGGAGTTATCATTCATTACACATTTTACCTTCCATTTGTATCCATGATTCCTGTGTACATATACTGTATGGGGCACATGTGCTTATATGTGGACTTTGCAACATTATGACACTGACACCTCTCATCTGCTTTTACTGCAGTACTCCAATTCACAAATATATGTTATTTAATAGGTTATGCAACAAAAATATTGGTCATAACCTGATTTGCCATGGAAAATGGAATGTACTGCAGTGGGACTCGAACCGGGAATGACGTCTCATAAGGCGAATGCTCTGCCCAGTACACTATTGCTATACTGCTTCATATGCATATACCTTGTTATCCTCTTCAGCCATTGAAGGTGCATTAACCATAGCTAGGGGATGGGCAAACCCATGCACCTACGGTTAGCTTTAATCGGATTCATAAAAAAAAAAAAAAAAAGGTTTGTTTATTTGATTTGTATTTACTATTGCTGTTGTACATGTGGGGGGATGTTGCTGGGGATATGTGGACACCTATGAGTGGTCTCGCTCATTCCTTTGGCCTTTCTGCTGCTCATCATTGCGGGGGGTGTATTTTCTGAAATCTCTGCTCTCAGACATGCCTCCTGAACTTTTACACACTCCGTATAAGATTAGGAGCTCAGGCAGTGCACCTTCATTAATATGCATGGGGCGCTGCCGTCCTGCTCCTAAACAGTCACTACAGTGCAGGACTAAGCTAGTCTTGCATTTAAGATTAGTAAATCTGTGGGATAGATTTTAATCTTAGTAAAGAACTAATGGACAACCTGTCATTAAGCCCAGGTAGTTGACAGGCATTTGTCCTGATTTTCACTTTAACTCTAAATAGTCAAGGTGCTCATCAAATGAACCCCCCCAAGTACCCAGATCAATATGATCTATTGCTCCAAATTTAAAAGAGTGTGTAGGGAACATCTTGATATGCTTGTATAGTGCATTCCTCTCATTATGCTGTTTGATGTCATATAAATGCTGATAGAGTCTCTGTTTGAGACTTCTCTTGGTTTTCCCTATATAAAAACCATCGCATCAGTCACATAATGTGATGTGAACTATTCCTTTGGAGTAACAATAATACTTTTTATGAGGCAGGATGGTCCCAAAACATTTACGTGCCATTATACTGTTGTCAAAGATAAAGGGACATTGTGCACATCTCCCACATTAAAAGTTACCAAAGTCACCTGGATTACATATTTTTCTCTCAACCAGCCCCTTCAAGGAAATGTCCTTTTTGTAAGCCACCAGGGGATGTGAACCTACTCTTTTAACCACCTCATTGTCAAAATTTAAAATGGACCAAAATTTACATATGACCTGTTTGATGTCAAAAAATGTATAGTAAAAGGTAAAGTTAGGGCCATCTTGAATCCACTCTGCCCAGCCAGATCAATGTCATCCCTTTTTGGTAAACAATTCAGTGCAAGTCCCCTGCTCTCTTTTTATTCTAACCTCTTTAACTATAGTGCTGATAAAGGAAGTTGGATAGCTCCTTCTCTCCAACATGACCTGCAACGTGTCACATTCAGCCAAGTCAACTTTGTCAGAAACCATCCTGGCCAATCTGACGAATTGTCCCTTGACAAGAGATTTTTTTTTTGGTGTAGAGGATGCCAACTTTGAAAATGTGGCAAAGAATTTGAGTAAGATGGCTTCCTGTACAAGTGAGATGTAAACACTTTCCTATCATAGTCCTTCTTAATCGTAATGTCAAGGTAGCGCAAAAAATAGTTTTTAACCATGGTAAATTTCAAAAAATCAGTAGTGTTGTTAATATTTAATTGTTTCATTGAATATTGTGTCTGTGTCTCTCTGTAGTTATTTAATTGTTCTGTTTAATTGGTTCATAGAATACAGTGGTCGCTCTCTCTGTCTCTGCAATTATTGGTGGCTATTGTGTTTCACTTCACTGATATTCAGTGTTAAACTCTTAGCCTAGAGGGTTTTTCTGTATTTATAAGTGAGTCACATATCTCTGAATTTATTACTGTTGACTATCTGAATTGTTTGGCTTCTGCTACATACCTAAAATCAACTGCATTACTAGCTGAGTTAAGTACAAACTTGCAGTGTTAAAGATTGTACTGCATTTAATTTTTCTATTTAATTGATTCATTAAATATTGTGTCTGTGTCTCTCACTAGTTTTTATTTTTCTATTTAATTGTTTTATAGAATACTGTGGTCTCTTTCTCTTTCTGCAATTAGTTTCCTGCCTGCCCTCCCTGTTCTTGTTTTGGTATTAATCTTGGTGGCATTGGAATTGCCTGCCCCTCCTGTACATCTGTGTTTGAACACTCCTCCTGGGTCTATCTCATTTGCTCACTCAACCGAGTACAGTGAGATCATATTTTGACTAAAGACACTCCTACCAGTCCCATCTGTTCAGCTCTCTCCCTGCTCTTTTCCAGTCTAGTGTCACTAGCTCACTCTACCTAATACAGCGAGAACATTGGTGAAGGGCAAACCACGTAGGTCCTTAATTTTGAATTTTCTGTTTCTCCTTTCTCCCTTTCCACTTTCCAAAAAAAAAATTTTTCTAAGCTTGTTTCCTGCCGTTCCTGTAACTAGTCTAGTCCAGATAAAGATTTGCTGCAACCAGGACTGTTTGTAAGCTTCTGAGCCCCCAAAGCCTTTCTATGTTGGAGGGAAGCCTTCTAGCTTATCAGTGGGAGTGGTACGCACTATGTAGCCTATCTACCACAAGAGTGGTTTCTGGCCCAGAAATTGTAGTTTATTGGCCATTTGGGCAGTTTTTCCATCTCTTTCAACATTCTAGTTTAAAAGCCTGCATTTGCACTTGTTTCCCACCTTTCCTGTAACTAGTCTAGTCCAGATACAGATTTGATGTATCCTGGACTGTTTGTAAGCCTCTGAGCTCCCAATCCTTTCTGTGTTGGAGGGAAGCCTTCTAGCTTATCAGTGGGAGTGGTAAGCACTAGGTACCCTATCTACCACAAGAGTGGTTTCTGGCCCAGAAATTGTAGTTTATTGGCCATTTGGCAATTCTTCCATCTCTTTCAACTTACTGGGTTAAAAATCCGTACTTGTGCTTGTTTCTCATCTTTCCCATAACTAGTTTAGTCCAGATACATATTTGCTATATCCAGGACTGTTTGTAAGCTTCTGAGCCCCCCAACCCTTTCTGTGTTGGAGGAAAGCCTTCTAGCTTATCAGTGGGAGTGGTAAGCACTAAGTAGCCTATCTACCACAAGAGTGGTTTCTGGCCCAGAAATTTTAGTTCATTGGCCGTTTGGGCAGTTTTTCCATCTCTTTCAACCTTCTGGATTAAAAGCCTGTGTTTGCACTTGTTTCCCACCTTTCCTTAAATAGTCTAGTCCAGATACAGATTTGCTGTATTCAGGACTGTTTGTAAGCTCTGAGCCCCCCAAGCCTTTCTGTGTTGGAGGGAAGCATTCTAGCTTATCAGTGGGAGTGATAAGCACTAGGTAGCCTATCTACCACAAGATCCAGGTACAGATTCGTAGTTTTAGCACTTGAGTTTGCTTATTCAGAACTTGTTGTTAGCACTAAATAAGCTACAAATTACTACAACACTCAACCTTCCTCTTTAACTAGAGGAAAACAGTTTTTGTATTTACTTTCCTCGCTTGCTTAGAGAAAAACAGCTCTTATACTCACTTTCCTCACTTGTTTAGAGGAAAATAGTTTTTTATTCAGGCATGTCCAAGGGTCAGCTCCCAGTGTTCTCTCCTGTCTATCTGATGAATTTGGGCATCTTGGGGCAATGCATCAAATGCCTCATGTACACAGACAACCCTCTCCTCCTACCACCCAACACCACAACCTGTGAGAGATGCACTTATTTAGCCAAACTGGAGGTAAAGCTCTCTCCAACCAAGACTGAACTTGACAGTCAAGAGGAGAAGGTAAACACTCGCACCACACCACACTCATCACATAGTCACACTAAACCTACACTACCAAAATCCAAACATAGAAACACAAAAACATTTGTGGTGGCTCTCAATAATAATCTGCTCAAGCAACAGAGACCTCCAAAGCAGAAACTCAAGCAAACTCCACCCCCAACACAGCCCAAATGACACGGGTCCACTACATATTACCGAAAGCTCATATGACCGAAGCCCATATGACTGAGACCATAATACCGAAAGTTCATTTTACCGAAAGCCCATATGACCGAAAACTCATTTGACCGAAAACCAGCACTGGCAGGTATATGCCCAATTCCCCACTGTAGCACGACCCTGGAGTGAGAATATTAATTTGGGGGGGTGGGGGGCGTAACCCCCCACATTTTGCAATAACCTTCTACTGATGTTATAAGTTTTCATGTATATTTAATGGATACACATTAATATAATAGTACATAGACTGCAATTATGTGGGGGGCTATGCCCCCCACCTCGTGGGGCTACACCCCCCCCAACTTAATATTCTCACTCCAGGGTCACGCTACAGTGGGGAAATGGGCATATACCTGCCAGTGCTGGTTTTCGGTCAAATGGGTTTTCGGTCATATGGGCTTTCGGTAAAATGAACTTTCGGTATTATGGTCTCAGTCAAATGGGCTTCGGTAATGTGAGCTTTTGGTAATATGTAGTGGACCCAATGACACATAGCCCACAGACTCAGTGTGGCACTCAACCACAGCCCATAAGGCAAAACAACGTACCCAATGCACTAGTCATAGGTGACTCTATAGTCAGGCCCAATGATGTCCCACTCACCAGGCTAAACAAGGAGAAGGTTACTGTCATATGCCTGTCAGGTGCCAGGATCCGCCACATAACCCACACACTAAGGTCACTCCACAACAAGTACAAATATGACTCTGTCATTGTCCATGTTGGTGTGAATGACCTGAGATGTACCTCCCTGGACTACATGAAAAGAGACATGGAAGAGCTCTCCGATCTTGTAGCCCAAGCAGGTATGACTCTAGCCCTGAGTAGCATCCTGCCATTGTCCAGAATGATACCGCAGTAGAAGGACAAAATGATTGACTTCAACAATTGGCTAAGCTTCTGGTGTCATTCTAAGGGGATCCAGTATCTGTCTGCCTGGGACGACATGGTCGACAGACCACAATGCTTTGCCAGAGATGGCCTGCACCTGTCACCCCTGGGATTCCGGATACTGGCTAAGGCTCTTGCTGCCCCTATAGTGCCTTTTTTAGGCAAGGTTCAAATGACAAATTCATCACCATAACAGGAACAGGCAAGCAAAAACTGAGGGTAATGCTACTCAATGCTAGAAGTCTAAACCTCAAAACACACTCCCTCGAGGCACTCCTTAAAATGGAGAACATTGGTATCTGTGCAGTGACTGTGACCTGGTTCAAGGCTCAAGAGAGCACCCCTGCATTACCAGGCTATAACTCATACTACACTTTTCGGCCACCTAACCTGGACCAGAACACCAAAGTTGCAGGTGTGTCCATATTCATTAAGGATATCTACACCTCCAGGCTAGTTGCTCAGCATAATGCATCTGAGGTTATCCAAGTGCAACTAACTCTGGGTAAAACTGCAATCCAAATTGTAGCTTGCTACAGATCCTCCACCACGCCCCAGGATTCCCACTCCTCTTTTCTTGATATACTGGAAAATAGTAGGGTTCAACCAAACACCCTAATAATGGACGATTTTAACTACCTCATCATTAACAGGGAAAACTACTCATGTACCAACTCCTTCGCTCAACGCTTTCTGGAATTCATAAATTTCAATGCCCTGGATCAACTTATCCACACCCCCACCAGGGGCAACAGTCTCCTAGACCTAGTCATTACCAACATGAGTGACCAGTGTTCCACACCTGAAGTCAACTCCTCCTTGGTCAGATCCAACCATAAGCTAATCACCCTAGATATCCACATCCCGCTCCCCCCATTAAGGAAATCACAGTAAAAAATTTCTTCAAAGTCAACTTCAACCTTCTTAAGACAGAAGTGGTGAACTTCATGAAACCCATGCAGATGGACAACATAATTACGACTGCTGAATCCTACACAGATGCACTCTATAAGCACTTAAACGAGTGCATGGATTGTGCTATCCCAAACAGAACCAAGACGCTATCCTCCAAAAAAAGGAAGCCAATCTGGTGGTCCCCTGCCATAAACAAACTCTACAACAGAAGGAAGAAACTGTTGCAAAAGAGAGTAAAATCCCACGAGTGGAGGAGTTCCCTAGTCAGCCTCAGTAAGAAGCTGAGATCCCTTATAAGGTCCTCCAAAACTAGCTATGAGAACAAAATTGCCACTGATTCTAGGGACAACCACAAGGCATTCTATAGCTATGTAAAGAATCTCAATGGCAACACCCAGATCTGCTCTGAGTTACAGCAGAACTGCATGAAAATTACAGAACCAACTGATATTGCAAACATCCTGGCAGATAGGTTCAGTGCTAACTTTACCCCCCTCTCACCCCCTAAAAGGCCCATATCTATACAGCAAGAATGCAGAGTCCCTATAATCTCAACCTCACAGGTAAAAGCTGCACTCTCTAAAGCCAAAAATACAACATCCATGGGACTGGACAACATCCCAGGCTGTGTTTTACACAAACTTCAGAATGAACTGGCTCCCCGCCTAAGTACCATGTTCAATCATAGTCTCACATCAGGCTTTGTGCCCACTGAATGGTGCACAGCAACAGTTATTCAACTCCACAAAGGGAGCGCCACCACTGATCCCGGAAGCTATCGCTGTATTAGCCTGATGAGCCTGGTCTGTAAGGCCAGGAAACGTATCATCATGGAACTCAAGCAAAGACATTGGTAACCTCCAAACTCTGGACCCTACCCAGTTCGGTTTGTGGAAGGCAGATCATGCCTCCTGAACCTGATTGACTTCTTTGAGGCAGTCACCAAAGCTGTAGACGAGGGTAAGGTTGTTCACACAGCCTATCTTGACCTCGCCAAGGCTTTCAACAATATCCCCCATTCTGGAATTATAGCTAAACTCACTAAACTAGGTATAAATCCCTATGTCACAAGATGGGTTGCCAACTGGCTCACTGACAGAACCCACACTGTAAAAGTTGCAGACTCCAAATCTGACTTCAAACCAGTGACAAGTGGAGTACCACAGGGTTCAGTCCTGACACCTCTCCTGTTTGGTATCTACTTCTCTGAAGTACAGGCTAACACAGAAGGTCTTTGGCTAATGAAGTTCACGGATGACTGCAAACTAGGAGCCATAGTTGAGTCCCCAAATGATGTGGACATCCTACACAAGGGCCTCACTGAGATAGATGCCTGGTGTCAGAGCCATGGCCTCAAGCTCAATGCCAAAAAGTGCATTGTCATCCCCTTTGGTAAAAACTCTGTACTCATGAACTACCACATAGGCAGCAGTCTACCTAATGCCGAATGTGTGATAAGAGACCTGGGGACCCAGGTGGACAGTAGTCTCTCCTTTGATAATCACATTGCCACAGTAGTCAGGAAATCCTTCTACATGGCACACCTCATCACAAAAGGCTTCTCATCTAGGAAAAAATAGGTTATTGTTCCCCTCTGCTCGACACTTATTAGACCCATTATAGAGTACAACACCTCTTTTGGAATGTACTTCACAAGACATCTGCAGCAGCTGGAAAGCCCACAGAAGTACTTCACAAAGAGGATTATTGGCCTCAAACAGATGCCCTACACTGACCGTCTCAAAAAAACTCCAGCTTTACTCCATAGCATATTGCCAACTCCGAGGTGATCTCTGCCTAACATATAAAGCTATGTCAAACCCAGAGCTTAGGCTGCACCTAAAGAAATCCCAATCCCTCCAAGCTACAAGCTCTAGGGACCTAAACCTTGTCACCACAATAAACAGGACATGCTGGAGGGATAGATTCCTGTCCCAGAGACTTCCCATACTCTGGAACAAGCTACCCATCTAGGTCAAGCAAAGTTCCTCATTAGTACTCTTCAAGAAAAATCTTGATAAGTGGATGGGAAATAGGAAATACACCCGAGGGATCACTTTGGTGGCCCTGCTCGACAAGGGCACAGGAAAATAACTTTCTTGGGTGGCGTAAGCCAGGGAAACTTGTTGGCTAGGCTTACTTAGGCCCTTGGGCCGATAGCCTAGTATCTACCTATGAACCTATGAATATAGGTGAAAAATCTATCCAAGTCACTCTCACTACCTTTCCAAAAAAGGAATAAGTCATCCAGATACCGGCCATACAGTACCCAAAGATGTTTAAAGTCCGAGTATAAGATGTACAACTTCTCCCACTGAGCAAGGACAATATTAGCAGAAATTGGGGGCGCAACAAGCTCCCATGGCTACCCCCCCCATGTCTGCTTAAAAATATGTCCCTCAAATGTGATGAAATTGTTACCAAGAACTAACTCTATACAACTACAAAGTATGAGAATGGTGTTATGGTCCATGCTTGTACTGAAACAAAGGTAATTATAGAGCTTAATATAGCCTATAGAAATATTGACTTGACATTATAAGAATTACATCTTAACGGTCAAATCAGCTTTGAGGTTCATGAGTTTCTTGATGTTAAACATCCACGGATCCCCACTAGTTTTGGAATACCCAAGGTCCATAAATCCATAGTTAACCCACCTCTTCATCCAGTTGTGGACACGAAAGCTTCAAAGACTTTTTGTTTAGCTAAGCTTATTGATAGTAAGGTGAAGCATGTGTTGGATGAAGACAATGTGTGATTAAGGATTCTTGGGACTTTTGGGGTAAAACTAATCCAGAAATGTATGCAGACAATTTAATTATGGTCACCATTGACAACTGCGACCACCTTTCAGTAATTCCCCATGACTTAGGTCTCGAATGGTTCTACAATTACCTTTGATTCAATACAATCATGGACCATAACACCATTCTCACACTTTGTAGTTGTATGGAGTTACTCCTTGGTAACAATTTCATCACATTTGAGGATAAGATTTTTAAGCAGATACAGGGGGTTGCCATGGGAGCTTGTTGTGCCCCAGTTTTTGCTAATATTGTCCTTGCTCAGTGGGAGAGCTTGTACATCTTAGACTCGAACTTTAAACATCTTTGGGTACTATATGGCCGGTATCTGGATGACTTTTTTGGAAAGGTAGTGAGGGTGACTTGGATAGATTATTCACCTACACTACTGATTTTTTGAAATTTACCATGGTTAAAAACAATAATTTTTTGCACTACCTTGACATTACGATTAAGAAGGACTATGATAGGAAAGTGTTTCCGTCTCACTTGTACAGGAAGCCAACTCACTCAAATTCTTTGCTACATTTTCAGAGTTGTCATCCTGTACACCAAAAGAAATATCTTGTCAAGGGACAATTTATCAGACTGGCCAGGATGGTTTCTGACGAAGTTGACTTTTTGGCTGAATGTGACACAATGCAGGTCATGTTGGAGAGAAGGGGTTATCCGACTTCCTTTATCAGCACTATAACTGAATAGGTTAGAACAAAAAGGGAACATGGGACTTACACTGAATTGTTTACCAGAAAGGGACAACATTGATCTGGCTTGGCAGAGTACATTCAAGATGGCCCTAACTTTGGGTCTACTTCACGATGTCGAAAGCCGACAATATTGAAGCTGATATTGTCGGAACCACAACATCGAAAGTGCAGAACATCGTGCAGGTAAACAAAAATCTCCGTAGGGGAGATTTCTGTTTACCTCAATGTAGTGGGATCTCAGAGTTGGAATATTTAAGTAGGGTGCGTATGGGGTGCAGTGGGGCTTGCCCGCCTGCCTATGCTAGTTAGTTTTTATTTTTGTTTGTTTTTTTTTAAATGTTATTCGATGTTTTACTACATCGATCACTAGATGTCGACATTTAGTGATTCGATGTAGTAAGATTTCTATAACATGATATAGATGCCTAACTTTACCTTTTACTATACATTGTTTTGACATCAAACAGGTCATATGTAAATTTTGGTCCATTTTTAATTTTGACGATGAGGTGGTTAAAAGAGTAGGTTCACATCACCTGGTGGTTTACAAAAAGGACATTTTCTTGAAGGGGCTGGTTGAGAGAAAAATATGTAATCCAGGTGACTTTGGTAACTTTAAATGTGGAAGATGTGCACAATGTCCCTTTATCTTTGACAACCGCATAATGGCACGTAAATGTTTTGCGACTATCTTGCCTCATTAAAAAGTATTATTGTTACACCAAAGAATAGTTTACATCATATTATGTGACCTATGCGATGGTTTTTATATAGGTAAAACCAAGAGAGCTCTCAAACAGAGAATCTATCAGCATTTATATGACATCAAACAGCATAATGAGAGGAATGCACTATACAAGCATATCAAAATGTTCCCTACACACTCTTTGAAATTTGGACCATTAGATCATATTGATCTGGGTACTCGGGGGGGGGGGTCGTCCATTTGATGAGAACCTTGAATCTTTAGAGTTAAAGTGGCAAATCAGGACGAATGCCTGTCAACTACCTGAGCTTAATGACAGGTTGCACATTAGTTCTTTACTAAGATTAAAATCTATGTATTGTTTTTAACATCTTGGATGTTGTGGCTAACAGATTGACTTAGGTATATTTATGGATATATGTATACACACAGATATATATATATATATATATATATATATATATATATATATATATATATATATATATATATATATATATATATATATATATATATATATATATATATATATATATATACACATATACATACTTGGTTTTAATGGTTGAGTTTTCTTTAAGAACTTTTATATTGCACAGTGACTTGGGGAAACAATGTCTTGTGTTATCAATTAACTTGTTAATTCCTGACCAATGAATTGCTTGGGAAATGTTTAAATAGTATTCCTTGCTGATGCTCTTTGTTTCTTGTTCTGAAGAAGTCTGTTTTATGACGAAAGCGTTTGAATAAAGTGGTGGTATGCTAAATACATTCCTATTTGGCATTCTGTGCTTGACTTGTGGTTTTGAGCTGTTCCTTCCTTTTGGATTTACAGTTTGTTTGTTTTTTATCGGTTTTGAACATTTCAACATAATGAGATGTCATGTATGTAATACACTGGTCTACCCATTTGGTGATATAGCTGTTTATGGCCACATATGACAGTGTTGATTGAATACCTCAGTATGGATTTGTGTCAAATCCCTTGATCTGATCAAGTTCCACAAGATGATACTGTTGTCATTGTGCATGCCCTTGATGACCTTTTTGAGGACATCTATCAGATGTAACAAACATGATGTAGCATTAGGAACTCACACAGGTCTTTTGCATACAGACAGAATATGACTAGTGTACATGTAGAAGAGGTCCATGATGACATGTTGGTCTACCTCACAGTCGAGGAGAGTCAGGATTTCTCTATACATGCATGCATCAGGTGCTGTCCAACTCCTATTGATACGTGTTGATCTACACCCATGTATGAGAACATAACTCATGTGGAGGGTGGGTTGAAGTGTGTATTCAACCATGTCAGGAAGGTGTATGTGCTGAGTCATGCCACAGGTGATCTGTGATGTCACAGCCCATTGGTTCTATGTGATACGCCTGGATCCTGCATATCATAGGATCATAGGAGGATCATAGGAGGTTAGTAGGCTAATGGCCCTGGGGCCTTTCCAAATCTAGCCAAGAGTTTATCCCCAAAAAGAAACCTCAGTCAGCACCTGCCACCTCTGTCATTAAGAGACACATGTGCAACCCCTGGAACAAATTGTGGTTTCCCATCCACTCATCAAGGTTGTGCTTGAAGAGGGGCAGCAAGGTAGCCTGTTTGACACGTATAGAAAGTCTATTCCAGAGATGGGCCAGCATCTGGGAGATAAACCTGTCTCTCCAGCAGGTTTTGTGATGTTGCATATTAGATTTACGGTTTTGATACAATCCTAATGCAGGTGTCATTGAGAAACACTCCCAGATAGGTAACCAGTTGGCTCACTGACAGAATGATTGATGTGAAAGTTAATGTATCAACCTGTACCAGTAGAGCTCTCACCATTGGTAAACCCCAGGGATCTGTTCGCCCTTCACCGTTTGACTCTATTTCTTGACAGTTCAGGCTAAAGTATGTGGCCTTTGGCTTATCACATTTGCTGATTCTTGCATATGGGGTGCAATCATAGAGTCCACCAATTATGATAACATAGTACAGGAGGAGTTAACACAGATACATGCATGGTGATAAAGGCAGATGATCTACAAACAAATGTTGAAATGTGTCTTTTATTATGTTGTCCATCTGAAAAGTGGAATTCCATGCTAATCATAGTATTGACAACAGTCCTGCTACATATGCTGAAACCAGTGATGCAAGGACTTGGAACACATGTAGATAGCAATCTGAACTTTGACCACCAAGTGTCCACACTAGCATTGAAAGCCTGTGTTGTGCACATCATAAGTTACACCATCATATTCAGATCTTAGGATTGTATGACAGCACTATACTTGAACCTCATTAGAACACTAATAGTGTATAATACTCTCTTTTGCATGTACCTCACCAGACACATGCAGCAACTGGAGAGAGCACTTGGCTTTCTCAGCAAGATAACACAGGGCCTACAAACCATGCCATGATGTATGTGGATATATTAAAAGCCATGTCACTGTAATCTGTCTTCTATAGGATGAGGTGACTTCTGCCTGGCCTCCAGGCCAGTGTCTGACCCTGCCCTAGTGGGTGTACAGCATATCCAAAAATCTGATGTAGCTGATGACATCAGCAGTGTCTGTTGAGGAGAATATGGTAAGAATGGTGTTTCACATGCTGGTGTAAACCACTCTCTGTAGTGTCAAGCAAGAGTTCATACACACACACACACACACACACACACACACACACACCCTGTTGACTGCAGTGAGAATAGAATCCTTACCTATCTAAGTAGACAGACTACTGAACACAGAACTTTACACAAGTGCCATGGCACAAGTCTGACTTGGAGTGTCTCAGACAACACTTTATAGCTGATGACATCAGCAATGTCTTTTGAGGAGAATATAACAGTGTTTCACATGCTGGTGTAAAATGCTGTCTGTAATGTCAAGCAAAAGCTCACACACCCACACCCAGTTGACTGCAGTGAGAATATAAACCCTAACTAAGTACACAGACTACAGAACACAATACTTTACGCAAGCTCCATGGCACAACTCTGATTTTTTTCAACAGTGCAGATAAGCTTGTAGTAGATGACATCAGTAGGCCATGTGGCAGACAAAATGTTGGGAAGTCTTCATAGGTTCATAACTTCATAGGAAGTTAATAGCGTAATGGTCCTAAGGTGTTGAGAAGCCTAGCTGTGTTAAAACACAAGTACCCTTATGAAGCATAAATAGATGGTCATTGTTAGGAGAGTGATTTTGTGAGTGGCACCAAATGACCTTGCCCATGAGGGACATAGGTGCCACCTCAGAGGTGACTTTACAATCACCCAACCAATACTCAAGCTTGCTCTTGAAGAGGCTCATTGAGGAGCACTTCTTCACATGCAGTTGAAGCCTATTACAGAGGAGTGTGAATCTCTGGATGATATATCTGTCTCACCATGTTCTGTTTATGTCACAGGCAAGGTTGAGAACCATGGGGCAAGTTATTCTTGTCCCATTTGACTTGCAGATGTCCAGCATTTCCAGTGGGGGCATGGTCTATGACTGCTCTGTAGGCCAGGCACGTATGCCATATTTAGAGGCCCTGGATTCTCTCAGGCACAAACCTGTATTTTCTCCAATTGCTGGAGGTGCCTGGTGAGGTACAGACAGAAGGGACCACTGTAGTCAATTAGGGGTCTGATAAGGGTTGAGTACAGCAATGGTATGACCACTCAGGTCTTGGATATGATGTCCATATGTATGAGGTATACAATGCAGAATGTGTGTTTCACCACTATGGACACAGTGATGAAAAGGCATATTGCTATTAACATGTGTTCCCAAACCCCACAACACTGTGTTTGAGCTATGTATATCATATGTATATCATAATTAGCAGGGATACTTCTTTTCAAAAGGGGACAATGAGGCATTGTATGCTTTAAGGTTCAGTCCATGAATCTGGCACCAATCATTTGTGTGTAACAGCCCCTTCTGTCATATGTTATCATCATTGAGGACACTATATGAGTGCATCCAGTTAACAGTCATCTGCAGTCTTGGTAAACCACAGAACATCTACCATTGCCTGCACTTCAGGGAACTAGTTTGCAAACAGTTGAGGGCCCAGCAGAGGTACTTGTGGTATTCTAATGGTAAGTGGCTAGTGGTGGAGGTGCAGTCTCTAACTTGAGAGTGTGTGTTTTGTCGGTGAGCCAGTTAGCTATCCATCAACTACTGTATGGCTTAATTCCTACATGCAAGCTCTTCACTATGAGACATGAATGGGGGATAGTGTCAAAGACCTTAGATAACTCCACATAGGTAGTATGTCCTGTTATCCCTCATCCAGGTCTTTGGGGTTCAGTATCAGAGAAATCCACAAGGTTCAATAAGCAAGATCTAACTTTGACAAAAAGAAAATGGATTGGGTCAAAGTGTTGATGGCCAGCTATGTCTGTATGGGTAAGGTCCATGCTGATTCCTTCCCTAGCCTTGCAGATAAGGGTATTTAATTGTATGGGTCAGTATATTTGTAGTTCTGCATATTACAGGACTGATGTGCATTGCATATCACTCAACATTTGATATTACACTTTGTAGTGTACATGATATATGTGTTGAAAAAGTACTGAGACACCATGGTTGCAGTGAATCGGGGAGTGGCAACACATTTATGTAATTTATGTAATGTAAATATGTGACATATTGTTAGACAGAACCCCAGTTTATAATGTTTCCACATGTCATTTCATGTCATAGACAGAAAATGAACAGTAAACACCAGTAATACAAATATTATCTACATTTTCATAGTCTGGTGAGCAGCAGATCTGGGCGACAGTTGGAAAGTTTATATGCATATGAGATACATATATTTGCGTGTAGCTAAGCATTGTGCAAATGTATTGCTAAAGTCTGACAGTTAGTATGGAGTTTATGAAACATCCCTGCTGCTTAACTTACTCTGTGGCAGCATGTGTTAATGCATTGATACATTCCTTTTTGGGGCCAGATGTACTGGGTTCAAATCCAGGTGTATCTAATACTTTTAAATATTTTAAATTACAAAGTGATAATGCAATGATACAAATTCTTTATAGTACATGTGTTTCTGTATGTTGGCATAGTGCAACAACGTTAAGCAGCATTACGTGGCTCACCTTTGCTGCACATTGGTTCTTGACGTACACCATCACACAAACATGGAGCCCAAAAAGTGAAGGGTTCTATTACTTTTCCAGAAGCTTGTGCATGTTGTTAATTACTCTGTTTTTTGACCAGGTTAAAAATGGTGAAACAGGTTAGATTGGAAAGTGGTGAAATGGGGAAGAACAAAGGGAAAGCAGGGTAGGAATGTGCAGAAGGGAGGTAGGAAAGAACTATATCTATCCATTTCTTTACCAGTGTAAACTGAACATATGTGCAAAATATTAAATGAAATTGGATTGTCACCTCTAGAGAGAGTGGTGTCCATAACACAGTTATGTTGTGTAGCCAATTGGACTGAATCAAGTGAGTCATGAAGACACGTGTGAAATTGAGAGCTATGTATGGGATGATTTTTTTTTTTTTTTTTGTGGGACATGTGCCCATTTAATTTTTATTTCGGAAAGAGAAGAATGTTGGGGAAAGGACATAGGTATGTCTGGGTCAGGTAAGATGGGTAGATGAGAAAACAATTGCAGACAGACAAGACAAACAAGACAGGAGACAGGGACTGTGAGGGACACAAAAGGTTGGGGGACACTGTTAGGAAAAATATGTATTAATGTATATATTAGTGCTTTTAAAAGCCCAAAAGGGTTAACACATATATTCTATTTCATACTGCATAAATCCATATAAACTGCAAATGCTTTCTGACCTTGTATTTTGTCAGTACAGCTGAAATCTTGCTTATGCCTTTGGAAATTTACTGAGAAGCAGATGATTTCCTGCTTGGTTAGGAAAATAATGAATAGAACAATACCGTTTCTATAATGTTATTAAACTTAGACAATTAGCTCTGTTTGTGCTATGAGAACATACACAGCTGCAGGAAGGATAGATAAGTAGAACAAAGACTGCTTGAAGAATATGAACTACAATCTGTGTTTGCTTTGTGCTTGAATTAGCAGAGTACCTTGAAATGTAACACAGCACTGTAGAAATAATTGTAACTAGCTAGTGGTCTCCAAGGCCATGTTATTTTTCAAAAAGTTTCTCACAAATCTAGTAATGTAATGTCATGTCAGCAGAAAATCATGAACAATATCTACTGTGAAAAACAATATTGTAGGCTTGTATTTGATTACGTCAGCTTTAGAAGGTAATGTCTTGTAAAACAGTATAAGAATGGCTTCACTTCCTGTTACTAATTAGACAAACTCTGTATTTTTGCATGTTTTTGTCTCCTTGCTGCAAGAATTAAAAGTGCCTTAACCTGAACCTTACGTATATTGTTCTTTGAAGTTTTTTCCTTTGACAGATTGGTCCTTCAGACTGGAAACCTTCACTTTGCCTCAGATCAGACAGGCCAGGTGGCTTGAAACCATACGGGGAAAAAAAACACATCGGTTCTTCTTATCTGAAAAGACCTCCGACTGAATTGTCGTACAAAAGGGGCCAGCCACTTTCTGATCTGTGACTGAAGGATGGGTTTACCTTGAACCAGGTGATCAATCATGAAGGCTCAGGTAAGGTGAATTTACCTTCTCTTTTTCTGTTTTAGATCAGGGACTTGATTAGCATTGTTTTGTCAGGAGATTTGTTTTGTACAGATCAGGGACAAAAATGATTGCTGTCTTTTCATAGATCAGGGAAACAGAATAGGTAGGCAGTCATTCTGGAGTGACTGTAAAAAACAAACACCCGTGGTACCACGTAAAAGATAAGCAGGGTTACTTAACATTCTAAAGGTTAGAACAAAATGGGAAATAAGTGCACAAAAAGATCCCAAACTCCGCCGTTAACCGAAGACGCGAAATATATGCAATCACAACGTGCCGATAATGTTAAATACTACGCAAAATGGGTTAATAAGTATGAATTTGATGATAAATTAGAAAAATCCTCACTTGTTAAACTTGTCAAACAGCTTAAAACTGATTCCAGAGGTCAGGTAAAAAAGCAACATAAATTAAGAATTCCTCAGGCACACAGGTGGATTGAGGAAGCAAACCGTAGGGAACAAAAGAGTAATAATTCAAAAGCAATGTTTTTAGATAAAGAGGACAATAACTTAGTAATAGCATCAGCCCCTCCACCTCCCTTGCCAGAATATGAGGCAAGTGAACAAGTTAGTCTACCCCTGCGATATCCTGCTATCACTGTAAGTAGAGACACTACAAAAGCAACACCGTTTGTTAGAGATCCCGTCAAGACCAGGTCTCGAACACGGGCAGGAAACTCAAAAGGGGACATTGAATTATATCAAATAGGTAGAAATTCACGATATACAAGTGAAGAAGAGATATGCCCTCTCATACAAGTACCTAATCCTCAGGCAGGACAAGAAGGACAGGACCCAACACTCCTAGTGTACAGACCGTGGACACCGGAAGATATTCAGAAAGCCACTGAGGGAATTCCCCATCCAAAAGTTAATTTTAGAAAATTTTTACAAGACTTACAAGGCATGAGGTTAAGTTATAACCTAAACAGAGAAGAAGTAGAGAAAATAGTCAGACAGATCGTGGGACCAGATTGGCACATGATCAGTGGCAACTGGAATCCCCGTGACGCAGAACACAAACCCCTCCCACATAGCAGCGCAAAGCTAGACAACAGACTGAAAGGTCTTACAGACCGAATCCCTGAGAAATGGAAGCCTAGGGCAGACTGGACTTGCATTAATCAATGCATCCAACAAGAAGGTGAAACTGTTGACAGATATTATGTTAGATTATTAGAGTGTTTTAATAACCATTGCGGAATGCAGGTTCCTGAAGATCAAACACATGAGTCCCCATATGAGCAGCAGTTAAAGAATGCATTTTTAAAAGGCAGTATTGCACCCATAAGCAGATTTATCACAAAGCACATGGTAGATCATCATACAAGCAGATTACAGTCATTGCTTGAATATGCTAGGCATGCCGAAAGGCATTTTAATAGCAAAAAGAAAAAGAAAGCCCAAGTATTTTCTGTAGAAGATGGAGCAGAAGTTTATGTAGTACAGTCCGGGAAAAAGGGCAAGAGAAATGCCCAGGGAAACAAACAATCTGATCAACGATCAGAGGACTTTGAGGGATGAAAGAAAAGGGGGGAGTGCTTTAAATGTGGTAAAAAGGGACACTTGGCAAGGGATTGCAAGAAAAACAAGAAGGCAACCATGGAAGATAAGGAGGGTGAGGACTGACTATATGGTAGTCAGGAATCACTAGAAGGGGATAGTGGAGCAAGGACAAATGAGAATGTGATAGAGGGAGTAGAGAGTGTGACAGAAGGAATAGAGGAAGTGCAAGAAGTTATGGATAGTGAAGAAAATGAAATATTGGATTTGGCTTTATTGAGCTTAGAGCTCTATTTAGCAGACACAAAACCAGAAGTCACACTCCTGGTAGAAGAGAGGGAAGTCACATTTTTGTGTGACTCAGAGGCCTCACGGACCCTGGTACATCCCTCCAAACTGCCAGAGAACTCAGAGTCACCTGATTACATATTAGTGAAAGCAGCTAATGGATAGCTGTATCGGAAGCCCCTCTCCCATAATATTGTGATAACTGATCCTGTTTCAGGATTGACCCAGAAAAGCTAAATTGTTGTTTCTGCAAAATGGCCAGTAAACCTCTTGGGTAGAGACCTTATGCAGCTATTTGGTATAGCAGTAGTTCCAACTATACAGGGTATGGAAGCACAGCAACAAATTGATACTTTTGCAGTGCGATCGGAGGGTGAAACATTTTATTGGTACAGCCAGGACTTGGTTACGACTGGTCCAGGGGCAGTAACCGAAGAGCTGATGAACGTAGCCATCAGCAAGTTCCCCTCCCTTGACACTGATAACATTTGTTGCACTGTACTCTGTATTATTGTAGCACACCAGGACCTGACAAGGAATATGAGCAAGAGTTGTTTGGAAACCATGCAAATAGGTTAGTATTACGTAATCTGTACTGGGACATAGAAGGGAACAGTGTAGTTAGCTGTTCATTGCCCCAGGAATTCTTTGCACTTTACAAATCTAATCGATTACCACATGTTAGCTTGACTAAGGACAAAAATGCAAAATGGGCAGACTTAGGAGAAAAAAATCACGAGATGGGAAAAACAGACAGAGTTAGAGCTGTCAGAACAGGGAGTACAAAATCAGAAGTTAAATTGGATAACACAGACACACCCAGCTGTACACTTGCAGTCTAGCGAGGACAGCTGATTAGCACTCTTATTAAAAGAGGAAGAAGATTCCTTACAAAGCATACCAGAAACTCTCTGGTCAACAGGCAAATCAGATGTAGGACTTATTCGTACAGCAGGGCCAGTTACTATCATGCCAAAGTCAGCATTTAGACCACAGAAGAGACAATATCCCTTAAGAAAATATGCAGAAGTAGGAATCAAACCTATAATAGCAGCTTTACTTAAGGAAGGAGTACTGGTGGAATCTCCTGATTCACCATGTAATACACCCTTATTTCCTGTTAGGAAAGCAAATGGAGAATGGCGTATGGTCCAGGATTTACAAGTTGTAAATGACGCAGTAATACCAAGGGCATCTATGGTGCCAGATCCACATACCCTGTTGAATGATTTAAAACCTCAACAGAAATATTTTTCTGTGGTAGATATCAGCAATGCATTCTTTTTGATACCAATGCACCCTGACAGCCAACATTGGTTTGCATTCACATTTCAGGGGAAAAGGTACACATACACATGACTACCACAGGGATATTGTGAAAGTCCGACAATATTCTTACAAGAGATGGCAAGCAACTTGGCGGGATTTACCCCACTGAGAGGCAGTCAGATTTTACTTTATGTTGATGACATCCTGCTGGCAGCCCCCACCCAGCAAGAGATACCATAGCGTTATTACAATTTTTAGCCACTCAAGGACATAAAGTAAACAAAAATAAATTGCAGCTTTGGAGAAAGCAAGTTAAATACCTAGGATATGTAATATCCAAAGAGGGTAGAACATTAGATGAGGACAGAAAAATAGCGATTTTACAAGCACCGAAACCCACTACCAAGAAGGAAATTATGTCCTTCCTGGGTATGACCAATGTTTGTCGGAGCTGGATTCCAAACTATGCCTTGGAATCTGCTCCTCTGAATAACTTAATATATAAGAAGCCTATGGCAGCACAGGATTTATTGCAATGGACACCAGAAGCAGAATCTGCTTTCTGCAAATTGAAACAGTTGATAGCATCCTCATTAGTTTTAGGATTACCAAACTATCATAAACAATTTTTCCAAACAGTAGATTGTAAGCAAGGTTATATGACATCAGTGTTAACACAACAGCATGGGGACAAGCAACGCCCCATTGCTTACTATTCATCACAAATGGACCCAGTGACGCGGTCTTTATCCCACTGTGTACAAGCAGTAGTTGCAGCTGCAATGGCAGTGCAGGCTTCGGCCTCAGTAGTGTTGTTCCACCCTCTCACATTGAGAGTGCCTCATGCAGTCGCGATTATTTTACTGCAAGAAAAAGTAGCATATCTTTCTCCTGCTAGACATCTTTCCTGTATGACTATATTGTTGAGCCAACCTCATATGACAATTGAACGATGCACGACTTTGAATCCGTCTACCTTGCTTCCAACTCCTGCAGATGGCACACCACACAGCTGCCTGCAGGAGATTGAGCAAAAGACACTACCAAGAAAAGATCTTGCGGATGTTTCCTTGGATGTTGCCGAGGTGACATACTACGCGGACGGCTCATGCAAAAGGGGTCCTACAGGGCAGAACCTAGTAGGGTATGCAGTAGTTTCTGATACTAAGATTATAGAAGCAAAATCTTTACCACACAACTTATCTGCACAAGCAGCAGAACTGATTGCCTTGACACGGGCATGTACCTTAGCAAAGGGTAAATGTGTGAACATTTTTACTGACAGCCAGTACGCTTTTTCTACTGTACATGTTTTTGCGCAACGGTGGAAAAATTGAGGAATGATAACATCTACTGGCAAACCAATTAATCATGCACAGTTTATTTTAGATCTTTTAGAATCTATTCAGTTACCTCAGAAAGTAGCTATTTGTAAATGCATAGCTCATACCAAGCAACAGGATAGAATTTCAAAAGGTAATGCGAAAGCTGATACAGCTGCAAAGCAGGCAGCTTCAGCTTCAGAAGTATTTCTTTTGAATGAGGAATTACAACCTTCTGAGATTTTAGACTTAGAAATGTTAAAAACAATGCAGACACTTACTACGCAAGTTGAGAAACAGAGATGGATAAAACGAGGAGCAATTCTTGAGAAAGGGCTGTACATCTCCAAAGAGGGAAAACCAATATTGCCATCTAACTTGTTTAGATATGCAGCTTTGTTGAGCCATGGGCAGTGCCATGTCTCAACAGGGGGGATGGTACAGTTGGTGAACTGGGTGTTCACAACATATGGATTCATAAACTATACTAAAAATTTTTGTTCGTCATGTCATGTTTGTGATAAACATCATGCACAAGGGGTGTTAAAGCCCAAGCAAGGGAGTTTCCCTACACCACCGTATCCATTCCATACTATTTGTATGGATTTTATAGAACTGAACAAATGCGAAAATAAGGAGTATTGTCTTGTCATTGTAGATATGTTTTCCAAATGGGTGGAAACTTTTCTGACCAAAAATCCAGACGCAGCTACTTTTGCGAAAACCCTTGTTAAAGAAATCATTCCTAGATATGGCATACCGGAAAGGATCTACAGTGACAATGGCACACATTTTGTAAATCAAACCATACAACAGCTGAGCAGATATTTTGGAATTTCTTTAAAGAATCATTGTGTGTATCACCCTCAATCTACAGGATTAGTAGAGAGACACAATGGAATTTTAAAGACTAAGTTAAGGAAGCTTATGGAGGAAACACATAGAAATTGGGTGTACTGTCTGCCCCTGGCACTGTTGAGCATGAGAACTGTTCCGAATGCAAAGGGCTTGACTCCTTTTGAGAAGTTATTTGGACGAGCATATTATATACCTCAGTGGAAACCTCTCATGCCCGCAGACCAGGAAGCCGACTGTACACTTGCTGAGTATATGAGAAAATTGTTGAATTCTAAACATCTGTTGCAGTTAAATTCTGTTTCAGATAAAGAACAAACCAGACCATCAGAAGCAGCAGTAGTTCCAGGCACGTGGGTCTGGATGAAGGTCATCAAAAAGAAGAACTGGATGACACCAAAGTGGGAAGGCCCATTCCAAGTGCTACTGTCAACACCCACCACAGTTAAGATTGCAGAGCGATCATCTTGGATTCACCTGACACACTGCAAACTGGTGAAAAACTTTGAACTGGACAAAAATCTTGTTACTGTTACACAACAAGAATAAAAATGACAAAATCCAGAGCAAACAGGAATGCAGAACAACCGCAGAAGTATTGCATGATCATCCTGTTAACTATACTGGTGACACTAATCTTTTTGTTGTGGCCTTTCCTTTTTCCAGCCACACAAGCTGAACTGAATAAATGTGATGCGTTACTCATAGACTGGCACCCAAACTTTAACACTTACCAAGCAATTAAATATGTGTATACTGAGACTTTTAATGTTTCAAATTGTTGGATCTGTACAGCTTTACCGACAGCATATGGGGGAATATTAATGACTGCAGTTCCCCTAGGGGTCAATGAGACCTGGGAAAACTTAATTTATGACACCACAGCCATTAAATCACAAGATAAAATAGCATTGCACTTGTCTGTTCCACAGAAGGGAAATGTGTGTTTCTACAAAAATGATACTGTTCAGGTGGGTTGGAGCAATTGCAATGTGACAGTTCCTTACAAATGTTACACTAAAGCAAATAATGCAGGTTCTTATTGTAATACAAACTATGATTCATTTCTTGAATTGATGCATAAAACAATTAATGAAGTACAACATAATGATGTTCTTTTTAAGCAACTGTCTATAACTGATAGGAAAATGTTTCATGCAGGGAAAGTATATGTTAATAGCAAGGTTACTACTAAGGTAGAGGATTGTTATTTTGTGTGTGGCAAAAAGGCATACAAATGGTTACCTGAGAATTGGTCCGGCAGTTGTTTTTTGGGTTACCTGGTTCCGGCCATACGACACACTGCAGTTTTGCCTCGAGGTAAAATTTGAAATGCCAGAGAGGTTACCAAGAAACCTGTCAAGAAACCTGAGAATCCAGTGGGACAAATCAAGGCGGGCTGGAGAAACCATCATTCCATGGGCGATAAACTGACACATATGGACTTGAGTGATGCTGTTATATCGTGGGCAGGCATATTACCAGCATATGGAGCAGTGAAATTGATTTGGGAGCTGAGAAAACTGTCTAAACTCCTCGAAGTAATGAGCAATGCAACTTTTTCCGCTCTCGAATTAGTGACTGATGAAATGAATGCTATGAGAACTGTGGTGCTTCAAAACCGCATGTCTCTTGACTTCACCCTAGTGGCGAGAGGTGGTACGTGCACTTTAATCCAAGAAGAGTGCTGTTCGTGCATTCCTGACAACCAGCACGAGATAGACAACCATCTTGTGGTGATTCAGCAAGTGTCGGCCATGACCAAACCAGGCCCAAACCCACTGACGGACTTTTTCCAGAAATGGTTTGGGGGGTGGGGTACCATCCTAATGAACATCTTGATTGCCATTTGTGTAGGTATGCTCCTGTTGGGAGTATGTGTTTGTTGTGGCATCCCCTGCATGAAAAGATTGATCAAAGATTTTATAGACATGTCGGTTTCTGAAACCTTATATCAAAGTACTGAGTTTGAAGAACTGTTAAAGACTGAAATGCTTTCATAAGTTAAACTGAATGAATCTCTTAACTGCAAATCCTGAATGGAAGAGGTTAGGAGAAGAAACAAACTGTTTATGCTTTTGAAAGTAGAATAAAAGTATTAATAGGGGGGAAATGTTAGAAAAATATGTATTAATGTGTATATTAGTGCTTTTAAAAGCCCAAAAGGTTTAACACATTTATTCTATTTCATACTGCATAAATCCATATAAACTGCGAATGCTTTCTGACCTTGGATTTTGTTAGCACAGCTGAAATCTTGCTTATGCCTTTGGAAATTTACTGAGAAGCAGATGATTTTCTGCTTGGTTAGGAAAATAATGAATAGAACAATACCGTTTCTATAATGTTATTAAACTTAGACAATTAGCTCTGTTTGTGCTATGAGAACATACACAGCTGCAGGAAGGATAGATAAGTAGAACAAAGACTGCTTGAAGAATATGAACTACAATCTGTGTTTGCTTTGTGCTTGAATTAGCAGAGTACCTTGAAATGTAACACAGCACTGTAGAAATAATTGTAACTAGCTAGTGGTCTCCAAGGCCATGTTATTTTTCAAAAGGTTTCTCACAAATCTATTAATGTAAAGTAATGTCAGCAGAAAATCATGAACAATATCTACTGTGAAAAACAATATTGTAGGCTTGTATTTGATTATGTCAGCTTTAGAAGGCAATATCTTGTAAAACAGTATAAGAATGGCTTCACTTCCTGTTACTAATCAGACAAATTCTGTATTTTTGCATGTTTTTGTCTCCTTGCTGCAAGAATTAAAAGTGCCTTAACCTGAACCTTATGTGTATTGGTCTTTGAAGTTTTTTCCTTTGACAGACACCATGATTGGGGTAAGGGTGGGGAAATCCTGAGCCTATGCTCATCAAGCTGGGAGACTGTGAGAATTGAGTCCTCACCCACTGGAGTATCATTACTGTCACCACTCTCCACTGGTGGCTGGAGTGCTTTATGTCTCCTCCTCCTCACAGAACTATGCAAAATGAGGGAGAGGAACCTCTTCAGTCGGTGTAAGCATGCACCAACATTGTGGTGCACTACCTCTGGCAATGCTCCTGGAGGGTACCTCTGGACCAGCTCCCCGGGTAGGACTACCTGAGGGTGAAGGTAGTACAGGGGCAGCAGAGGCAGTGCTGTCAGTTTGGCTCCTACATGTGCTGGGAATCGGTGCTTCAGCGTGTAGAGCAAGGGCAGGCTGATCCAATGGGGCTGGCCTACCTTGCTGTATTGTGGAGCATTTAGTGATGTGGTGCACATGGATGACATGGGCACATTTTGATGACACATAATAACAACAAAAAAAGAAAATAAAAAATAAGTTAAATAAAATAAAAATGACATAAAATAAAATAACTTATTTGTTTACCGGGAACGTCCAACTTGGAACAAGCCAATTTTCAACAGATGCCCAAGGAGAAATGCTCCAGATGCATGCCTTTTGTAATGTGGGAGGAAACCCACATGAATGCAGGGAGGACTTGCAGACTCCACACATATGTCACTCCAGCTGAGAAATGAACCAGAGTATCTCTTCCTGTGAGGTGACAACGCAAACCACTGCACTGCTGCACCATCCAGGTTGGCTCCTCAATGTGGTAAAATAGAAATAAAATGCATTTTTTAATAAAATAAAATAATAAAATAAAAAAATTAAAAAAAAATAAAATAAAATAAAAACAGAGAGATAAGGGTTGGGTGAGAGAAAAAAGGAGATAAGAGTAGTACCTTCATATGTGACAAACAATGCATTAATACAGTTATACAACTCTAGTTTATATTAACTTTTACATTTAAATCTACCACCTCCTAACAGATGCACAGTATGCTACAGATTGCAGCAAGTTATTCTTGAAATGTGCATATATTGCACATATGTGTGTTCCAGTTATAAAGGCAACAGTTTACAGCAGGGCAGTTGTGCCAAAGTATAGAAGTTGTAATTTAATGTAAATGTTATTGAAGAAATAACAGTATTGTATAGTTGTGAAGTGGGGTATTTGAACCCATAACCTCTGGCTAAAGTCGAAGATTGGACTCTTACAATTGGTTTGTGCTACAGACTAATGCATGCATACTTGCTTTTACACTCTGGATATGCATGATCAATTTGATACAACTCTATAAAATACCAAAAAAAGCTATTTTTAATTTTTAATGCTACAATAACACTGCTCTTCTGCTGCATACATACATACCACTTGCTTCCCTCAGTCTTACCAGTCTAGCCCCGTGGGCTTGGACATTGCACTCCTGATCCCTGGCAGCTGGGGAAAAACAAAACATAACAGTATACCAGTCTTGCTTATATTCAGCTAAGTCTTACCAGTACTCTCTTGAGTTGATACTTACACAGATGTGGGATGTCTTCAGTTATAAATTCCTCAGTCCAATGGTCAATTATAGCCCTCTTCCTCCTCTGTAGGTCATTGAAATTATGCCTGCATTACTCTCCAGTATGCAGGATACCAGTGGCAATGGATACAGTGTGGGCTAAACTATCCCAACCCTGAGACTTGTACTGGGAGCCAGAATAGTCCCCCTATAGAAGCCTGTGGCTGTAGTGCTTTACTAGGAGTCCACTACTCTATGCCCTAAACCTGGCACCTTCTGCACTACCGTCTGTCATGTCTATCTACCAGCGGATGAAGAGCAATGGAGACTGATGCTTTCCTGCCAATTCCAGTTATCATGTTTAGTGGAGTGTGCACAATCACCAAGCAATGAGGAATGAGAAAATTGATTTTTTACACTGTGAGATTCAAACATAGGCATAAGGAACAAAACAATTATTTTCATAGCATTGATTTTCCATCTTTGCCACAGAAGAAATGCTGGTGAAGCATACTTGGGCATCACACATAAATGCAGGTGACAGTATGAGCTGTTACACATGTATGTGTGTGACCTGACAAGGTTATTAAATATAGAGGCAGTTGTGTATGTTTTTTAGGCAAATGTGAATGCCATGTTAGGTCCAGATAGCAGAATTATCCTTACAGAAATATAGCATACAGTATACCCTAAGTCATACATTTGATAATAAATCTAATAAATAAATAAATGAATAAATAAAAAGACAATAATAGTGTGTTATCCCTCATACATATAATTAATATCAAATCCACTATCTAAAGTGTTATAACTGAGAGTGAATATAATGAGAAGTGGAACAGTAAAAGTATATGGAATATCCTGTATTAGAACCCAGGACCATGTGCATGGCAATCCTACACTTACACCTATTGCCACAAAGCAGTTGAAATAACACTTTTTCATGTTTCAGTTCATTGCTATAAACTGCAATGTCACAACAGTAGAAAAAAAGGCTGCACATATTGTACTAGAACTCAGGACCACCTGTACTCCAGCTCTACACTTACATTTGTTGCCACAGGACTAGTTACATGATGTTCCCTAATTTAGTAATCATTCTTAAGGTCTCTGTGTTAACTGCCACTCAATGCTGCTTAACAGGTTTGTGCGGTGCCCAACAGAATTAACTGAATGTATCCGGTTTCTATTTTTGGCTGTCTGGATCCTATCTACAGGTGTTTGAGGGCTGCAGCTGCTAGGGAACTGCCACACAATGCCACTTAGTGGGCTTGCGTGGTGCCCAACAGAATTAATTGCATGGATCCAGTTTCTATTTTTGACTGTCTGGGTCCTGTCTGCTTCCTGGGTGGTCCAGTTGTCCAATCTGCACACTGCCATGCTTTGCTTAAATGAGATAAGCACAACCAACCCTACCATTCATTTCCTCCATTCCCAAGATTGCACTAAGTGCCACATTATGTAAGCACTCCCTCCCCTCAAAAAGAAAGAAAAAATTGAAAAAATAAGACAGAAAAGTAAAAAAAAATGGCAACTAATTGAAATGAGGAAAATTTAATTTATGACATACCCACTAGAAAATGATGATTCACATGAGATATAGCTACATAGATCTAGATTTGAACTCTCACGCCAATGAACCTTCAAAACACAGAATGGGTGCCTTATCTCTCTTTGCCACGCAAACAGATTTAGAGCAAGCAACTGAAATCATTTTGCACACAACCTACTGCAACATCATCTACAGTAATACGAAACCATACAACTGTTATTAGTACATTTATTTTTATTTTTGCTCTAGTGCACTTAGTGATCACACAACCTGTTCATAGGTTCATAGGTTAGTACTAGGCTATCATCCCTAGGGCCTAGCCATAACAATTCCATGGCTATTTCTTTCCACAATATTTATTTCCCTGGACCACTGTCTATCAGGGCAACTGACATGATCCCTGGGGTAAATTTCCTATCTCCCATCCAGTCATCAAAGTTCCTTTTGAAGAGGGCCAAGAAGGTGCTCTGCTTGACATGTATGGGCAGTCTATTCCAGAGTATGGAGAGTCTCTGGGTCAGGAACCTATCCCTCCAGCATGTTTAGTTCATTGTGATGACAAGGTTTAGGTCCTTGGAGCATGTGGCTCTGATGGATTGGGATTTCTTTAAGTGTAGCATGTCCAACAGCTCTGGGTTTGACATGGCCTTGTATGTTAAGCAGAGATCGCCTCTGAGTAGATGATATGCGACAGAGTATAGCTGGAGTTTTTTTAGTCGGTCAGCATAGGGCATCTGCTTTAGGCCTGTGATTCTTTTAGTGAGGTGTTTCTGTGGCCTTTCCAGTTGTTGCAGATGTCTTGTGAGGTACATACCAAATGGGACATTGTACTCTATGATGGGTCTAACGAGGGATGAGTACAGTGGGACAATGACCTCCTTTTTTCTAGATGAAAAGCCCTTAGTGATGAGGTGTGCCACATAAAAGGATTTCCTGACTGTTGTGGCGATGTGGTTATCGAATGTGAGACCACTGCCTTCCTGTGTTCCTAAGTCGGTTATCACACTTTCAGTGTTTACTGTACTGCCACCTATGTGATAATTCATGGGTACATGTTTTTTTCCCAAAGGGGATAACTATACACTTCTTGGCATTGAGCTTGAGCCCATGACTCTGGCACCAAGTATCTGTTTCTGTAAGGCCCTTTTGTAGAATATCCACATAATTTGGGGATTCAATAATGGCTCCCAGTTTGCAGTCATCTGCGAACGTTGTTAGCCAGAGTTCCTCAGTGTTGACCTGTACTTCATAAAAGTAGATGCCAAACAAGAGCAGTCCCAGGACTGAACCCTGAGGTACTCCACTTGTTACTTGTCTGGAGCTGGATTTGGACTTGGCTACTTTTACAGTGTGGGTTCTGTCAGTAAGCCAGTTGGCAACCCATTGAGTGACATAGAGAGTTATGCCCAGCTTAATAAGTTTATCTATGATTCCAGAGTAGGGGATAGTGTTGAAGGCCTTGGTGAGGTCCAGATAGGCTGTGTGGACTGCCTTACCCTTGTTCACGGCTCTGAAGACTGATTTGAAGAAGTCAGTCAGGTTCAGGAGACACGCTCAGCCCTTCATGAACCCAAACTGGGTGGGGTCCAGTGTTTGAAGGTTGCCAATGCCTTTGTTTATAAGTTCCATGATAATACATTCCATGGCCTTGTGGATCAGGCTTGTCAGACTGATGGGACGGTAGTTCCCAGGATCCAAGGAGGATCCCAACTTGTGGAGTGGGATAACTGTAGCTGTGCACCACTCAGTGGGCATGAAGCCTGATGTGAGGCTATGATTAAACATGACACTTAGTTGAGGTACCAGTTAATTTTGTAGTTCATGTAGTACACAGCACGGGATGTTGTTTGTTCCCATGGATGCTGTATTCTTAGATTTGGAGAGTGCATTTTTACCTGTGTGGCCAGAATTACTGGAATTTGGCAATCTTTCTGTATTGAGATGGGCTCTTTAGGGGGTTGGGGGGGTGAAGTTGGCACTGAACTGATCTGCCAGGATATTGGCAACATCCTTGGGATCAGTATATTTAATGCTATTCTGTTGTAGATCAGAGCAGGTCTGAGCATTGCCATTTATATTCTTGACATAGCTATAGAATGCCTTGTGGTTGTCTTTGGAATCTTTGGCAATTTTATTTTCGTAACTAGCTTTGGAACATTTTATGAGGGATCTCAGCTTCTTACTGAGGCTGGTAAGGGAGTTTTTTGCATCCTGGGATTCTCCTCTTTTCTGAAACAGTTTCTTCCTTCTGTTGTATAGTTTGTTTATGACAGGGGACCACCAGATTGGGTTCCTTTTTTTGGAGAAAAGTGTCTTGGTTATGTTTGGGATGGCACGATTCATGCAAGAGTGGATGTGCTCATACAGTGCTTTAGTGTAGGATTTGGCAGTCGAACTTTCAGTTCCCGTCTGCATGGGTGTCATGAAGTTTGATACTTCTGACTTGAGTAGCATAAAGTTGGCCTTGGAGAAGTTTTTTATGGATGTTACCTTACTGAGGCATGGGGGTTGGATGTGGATGTCAAAGGTGATTACCTTATGGTCAGACATAACCAACGAGGGGGTGACCACTGGTGTGGAGCATCGATTTCCCATGTTGGTAATGACCAGGTCCAGGATATTGGAGCCCCTGGTGGGACTATAGATTAGTTGAACCAGGGCATTGGAATTTATGAATTCCAAGAACTGTTTGGGCAAAGGTGTTAGTACACGAGTAGTTTTCCCAGTTAATGGCAAGGTAGTTGAAATCACCCAGTATTAGGGTGTTTGGTTGTATCTTAATATTTTCCAGTGTGTTTAGAAAGGTGTAGTGAGAATGTTGGGGCATGGTGGGGGATCTGTAGCAAGATACAATTTGGATTGCAGTCTTACAGTTAGTTGCACCTGGAGAATTTCAGATGCATTGTCTTGGGCAACTAGCCTGGAGGTGTGAATACCTTTGGTGAATATGGACACTCCTCTACCTTTAGAGTTTCGGTCCTGGTTTGGTGGCCAGAAAGTGTGGCAGAGTTGTAGCCTGGTATTGCAGGGGTGCTCTCTGGAGCATTGAACCAGGTCTCAGTTACTGCACAGATATCGAAGTTCTCCATTTTTAGGAGTGCCTTGAAAGAGTGCATTTTGAGGTTTAGACTTCTAGCATTGAGTAGCATCACCTTCAGATTTTGTATACTTGTACCTATTATGGTGGTGGCTTTGTCCTTTGAACCTTGCCTAAAAAGGCACTATAGGGGTGGCAAGAGCCTTAGCCAGTAACCTGAATCCGAGGGGTAACAGGTGCAGACCATATTTGGCAAAGCATCATGGTTTGTCGATCATGTCGCCCCAGGCAGACAGATACTGGATCCCCTTTGAATGACACCAGAAGCTTAGCCAATTATTGAAGTCAATCATTTTGTCCTTATGCTGTGGTATCATTCTGGATGAAGGCAGGATGCTACTCAGGGCTAGGTTCATACCTGCCTGGGCCACATGATCTGAGAGCTCTTCCATGTCTCTTTTCATGTAGTCCATGGATGTATGTCTCCAGTCATTCACTCCAACATGGACAATGACAGAGTCGTATTTGTACTTGTTGTGGAGTGACTTGAGTGCATGCATTATGTGGCAGATCCTGGCACCCGACAGGCAGCTGACTGTAATTTTCTCCTTGTTCAGCTTGGTGAGTGGGACATCAGTGTGCCTGACTATAGAGTCACCTATGACTAAAGTGTTGGGTACACTTTGGTTGTGACTGGTGTTTGTTTGTGTTTCAGCTTCAGAGGTCCTTGTTGCTCGGGCAGGTTAATGTTAAGGGCCTCTGCATATGTGGGTTTAATGTTGCTATGTGTGGGTATTAGTAGTGAGGGGTTTTGAAGGGCTATGTGTTGCTTGAGGTTAATTGCTAGTGTTAACCTTCTCCTCTTGATTGTCTAGCACTATCTTGGGTGGAGAGAGCTTTGCTTCCAGTTTGGCTATGTAAGTGCATCTCTCGCAGGTTATAGTGTTGGGTGGTAGGAAGACAGGGTTGTCTGTGTACATGAGACAATTGCTGCATTGCCCAGTATACCCAGATTCACCAGGTGGACAGGGGAAATCACTGGAAGCTGACCCTTGGACATGCCTGGCTAGGTGCTTTTTTTTTGTAAAGCACAAGAGCTGTTTTCCCTTACCTTAGCAAGGTACTTTGCAATTATAGGCTGTTTATTGCCTATGATTAATTTCTCCTTATTAACAAGTAGAGTTGAGTGCTTGTATCAGTTTAAGGCTTCCTAGTGCTTTCCAGCAGGTTTTAGAGCAAGTACTAGTCATAGGGACTCCAAACAGAAAGAGCCAGGAATCAATGCACTCTGCTCCTACTCTCAGCAGGATCAGAATATAAGCACAGTTTCCAAGCTGTCACCTATAAAGCAGTTAAGCTTTCTGGTGATCAACAGTCTCCAGGAAATAATGTAACTGCACTCCTTCTCTCACCAGGAGAAAACAGAAGCAGTAATCCCAAGATGACTACTGAGAAGCAGAATGTGGGCTCTCCAATAACTTGTGGTCTTGCAATAGATGCTTAAAGGTAAGTTGAAAAAAATGGTTTGTCCTGAACATTGCAGTGTGCACTAAAGGAATTAGATGTGAAAGTAGGTAACTTAAGTTTTACTTGTCTCAAAAGTTATTTTTTAGTGGAGAGTCACTTAAAACAGCAAGATAGATTGAAAGGGAGTGGTCACTTTTGTATTCTGGTACTATGGAATAGAGTAGGATGGTCAATAAATTTAAATAGTTGAAGGGGAGTGATTTCACAAAATGATAATTTTGTGCTTACTCACACAAGCCAGTAAAAGCAGAGAGGAAATGAGATATATGGTCAAATTAATATAAGGGACAGGCAACTAGACAGACAGTGGTGTTTAAGAACACAACAGTAACTGGGTGGGAGGGTGTGAAAAATTATTTCTGTCTGACTCACAAGAGACAGAGCTGTGGTCTCTTTTCAAGTTTTAATATGCAGTTAAAAGCAGAATACAAGTAAAACACAAGGTAAAGAAAACAAATCACAGTATTCAAAACAGAAAAAGGCAACAAAGTAATACAAAATACAACAAATAAAAAGCAAGCTAATCTTTCCCTCACAGCAGAGTGCAGCAGAGTCTGGGTGAGCCTTTCTAGTAAAGCTCTGAAATGTTTTATTTTACCGCTTAAATAGAAGGTTTAGTTTCTAGCTCCACCTCCTCAGTTCACAGATGATTAACCTTAACTGACCTCTTCTATCTTATGTGTGAGTCTTTAATTGACCTTTTCTAATTTCTGCCTGACTAACAAGAGACAGAGCTGTGGTCTCTTTTCAAGTTTTAATATGCAGTTAAAAGCAGAATACAAGTAAAACAAAAGGTAAAGAAAACAAATCACAGTATTAAAAATGCAAAAAAGCAATAAAGTAAGACAAAATACAACAAAAAAAGGCAAACTAACCTTTTCCTCACAGCAAAGTGTAGCAGAGTGTGGGTGGGCCTTTCTGTTATGATTATTGCTTGCAAATATGTAGATCTGTTTTACCCCTCTGTGTTTCTTGGTCATTCTTCAGTTATCTGACCAGTAATCTGAGACATGCAGCCAAAGCCATTCTATATCATTGACCTTAAAACGTGTGAGGATATTAACTGGAAATAATGTATGCATTTTCCAACAAATGAAGGGCAGGTTGGATGTTAAGGTACACAACCTGTGAATTGTGTGCTGCTTGCTTACATTTCCAGCCTTCTAGATCTAATCTGACACATCTACTGGATATAAGGCAGCCTGCAATGCTGTTGTGTTTTCCTTCTCTCAACCAAGAATCATTTACAGTTGCAATCCATTAAAAACAAACACTGAGGGAGTGCCTGCATTAAGTTTATATCTCCTACACTGAACCAAGTGTTTGGGATTCACAAATTCTAATCAGTTCACACCTCATTTGCATCTTCACTGTGCTAACAACCCTAAATCTACACCATATAAAAGGCAACCATGTAGATAGGCAAACTGATTGTGAGGAGACTTGTTTATGTTGGGAAGAGTGCAAATAAGCTATTTCTTTTGGATATATCTGTACAGAGGTTTACTGAACTTCAGAAGGTATGCTTGGATTTTGTCAGCTACATACTGCATATGCTGGAATGTATTTAAGAAAAATCTGAAGCAAAGGCTTTTACACTTTTATCTGTATGCATTAGTTACAAGTGTACTGATGGCATGGCTGTGTTTGTGAAGCCATTTCACAGGTATACATGATTGCCAATATGTGAAAATGGAATGCTCTGTGATAAATATCTACAAATGTTTCAAAGACAGGTCCTTTGATAGCATGTTTAGTATTTCAAAGAGGGTTTGTTAGTAAAATGTGTCATTTGACTGTTCCTTTTGGGGGGGGTTGGAGCAAAGCTGAGTTACTGTTCTGGCACAAACAAGGATTGACTGTTCTTTTATGCGTTTCGTTCACATTTAATAACAATGAACTTCATCAGAGAAGATCAACACAAAACTATAGTACTATAAATACCCACAATGTAAATCACATGATCTGAGTACAACCAATAACTAAGCACAACAAAAAGGCTTACATATAATTAAATATTTTAAGTTATTTTTAAGTTATTTTTAAAAAATAAAATAAAATGAAATATACATTTCTTACATACTTAAAACATGTTGTCTGTAAATTAGTTTATATTCTATTGAGTTGTAGGAAACATTTGATGTTGATTACATCATTTAACCCAGGGGGCTGATCTGCATTTAGCAGTATTTGCCAAAATGCTTCCCTACACTCTAAATACACCTTAAAATTCCCAGCAAATAAATGATGTTCCACCCTTTCCAAAACCGAAAACCTAAACTTCTTAAATACACTACAAGTTGAAGCATGTCTTGCTAAAGCATTAGAAAAATCTTTTTTTCTAATGGCTAACACATGTTCATAAATACGTTTATGTAAAGCCCTTATGGTTTTACCTACATAAAATTCTCCACAGGAGTCACACATGGCCACATAAACTACAAATTGTGAATTACATGTGTAATGTCCTCTACTGTAAATGGTCTTTCTAAGATGTTTGAAGAAAATATTACTAGTACCTGATATATATCTACATTGTTTGCAGTTGTTACATGGAAAAGTACCATGACTACCAACCTCGTTATCAAATTGTTTGACAGTTTCGACTATATTTTTGATATTCCTAGTTTTTTTGTATGTAAATACAGGCTTTTTCCCTATCACTGAACATAGTTCAGTGTTACCAAGTATAACTTTCCAGTTGTTTGAAATAATACCCCTAATGCTTCCCATTTGGTTAGTTATTGGAATGGGAGAGGCTAATTTAAAGTCATCAGCTCCAGTAGATGTTATATTGTAACAAGTGTCAATTCTAACACTATTATTACTTCCAAAAACTGAAACTGAATTGGAATCAAAACCAGAACAGTGTAAAATTGGACGTGCAACACTAGATCTCAAAACCTGTACCTCATCAAATATTTTGTTTAACCATACACTGTCATAACCCCTATTCATGAAAAATAGAGAAAGTTTATCTTTTTCTCTATAAAAATCAAGGTCATTACTTGTCAGTCTACTTAATCGAATGAACTGTCCTTTGACAACTCCTCTTTTCATAAAAATGGGGTGCAGACTGTCATGGTGTAGATACTGGTTGACAAAATTAGATTTTCTATAGATGTTACTTACAAATTTACACGATTCTGTGTTTATAGATAGATGTAAATCTAAAAAATTAATACTTTCTCCAAAATGTCCAATAGTAAATTTAAGAAATTTTGTAGAAGCATTCAAATCTTTTACTAAATCATGAAAGGACTCTTTGTCACCACTCCATAAAAAAAATAAATCATCTATATATCTTTTATAAAAGTGATGTGGTTAGCCAAATTGTGTGGAAATAAATGTTTGATTTCCCACATGGCCATTACCAAATTGGCAAAACTAGGAGCTACACGTGAGCCCATTGCAACACCGGAAATCTGCTGAAACAACATGTCATCAAACTGGAAAAAATTATTTTCCAAAATGACTTCCATTAGGCTACATATAGTGTTCACTAGAGTGTTTTCCATATTGGTGTGGCCACTAAGATAATCTCTTAAATATTCTACACCTTCTTCTTGATTGATACTTGTATATAGTGAGATTACATCCAAAGAAGCAAAGTGAACCACATTTTCATCTAATCTGATCTCACTTAACTGTTCTAGCAAGTGCCAGGAGTCTCTAAGAAATGATTTAGTTTGTTGTACTATTGGATTCAACTGTTTGTCCAACCACATTGAAATGAATTCCGTTTTAGACTCTCTAGCCGACACTATTGGTCTAAACGGAATACTCTCGCCTGGTTTATGAAGTTTGGGTATACCAAATATTTTAGCTAATCTTGGACTCTCATTATTCATAAACTCATAAGCTATATTATCTATGTTTCCCTGTGTGAATAGATCAAATAAGACAAAGTCAACTCTCCGGAAACTTGTCATGATAATTTGTTTGGTGACTGTTTTGTAACAACTGGAATCATCAAGCATAGATTTCATTGCTATGTTATAATCCTTAGTCTGCATTACTACAATAGTGCCCCCCTTATCGGCTTTCATAATACGCCAATCTTTGTTATTTGCAATGTAATTTAAAGCTTCTTGTTCTCCAATTACTAAATTAGGGACACAGTTGCCTTGGTTAAACCTCAAAAGTCTAAATTCCTGCTCACAGATCTTACTAAACACAGACAAGGTGGAATTCAATAATGGATTAAAAGTACTTTTTTTCTTTAACAAACATTCTTTAGACTCAGGCTGTACTATTCCATCAAATATATACTTCAGATTTAACTTTCTGAGGTATAATTTGAACTCAACAATAAGTCTAGGAATGTGAACATCATTAGAGGGAACAAAGGTGAACCCCTTTTGTAATACGGAAATAACATTATCTGGTAAAATATCTTCAGTCAAATTCAGAACATTTATATTAAAGTTCAGTTCCTTTTCCGATTCTTCCCCTTTCCTTTGTTCCTCGTTTGCACTTTCCCTGACCATTTTGGGACTTTGGTGTTTCCTGCCTTGTCCCTTAAAAAAGGAACATTCTTATTGCCAGTAGAAACCACACTAGCAAAAGAGGTGTTATTGTTATTAATAACTGCAGTATCATTTTGACAATTGTTGTCAACTATAACACTTTCTTCCACAATAGGAATGTTACTTGTGACTGAATTGTCATTATTAGAGACCATTTTTCTACGATTTTCTTCGTTAGTTGTGCTACCATCGACATACTTTTTCTTAATACAGTATGCCGTGTTGTTATCATAGGCTAACATATCTCTCCTCAACTTCTTCTGCTTCCTGTCTACTATGGAAGCTCGAATTCTTTCCATTTTGGCATTAATACCATAATACAAAGTAGCAAGTTGGTTGAATACAAGAGAAGCTCTGATTTTGGCGTCTAAAGCTTCACTTTGTTTTTTAAAAGACACCAATTCTGTTTTATAATGTTCTATCAAGAGCTTCATGAACTCTAAACCAGTATTGTTAAATAATTCGACCAACTGCAAATAAAGTTGGTCGCCTTGTATGACACAGTTTGGAAATTTGAAGCATCTCAGCCCAAATGGTACACACTTTAAACGAACATTCTCTTCAAGATAGAAAATCTCCAATTGTAGCGACACGCATTTAGAACATAACTTCTATAAAGAAAAAATATCTTGTTTACATGTCGAAGTCATGTCCACGCTAGAAATGCTAGTTTTAGAACTTACTTGCTTGTTGTTATCTTCGCTTGATAAACTGAATGGATTATCCATAATCTTAAAGGTTTGTTCTATAACTTTCTCTTTACAAGAAAAGGAGTCCAGCGTCTCGCCAACTGCAGTGCCGGCTACGGGTGTAGCCGAACTTGATGAATTTTCACAACGAACATGTGTCAGGTCGTTCGACTTACGTAGGAAGTAACTAGAGACTGTTCCTTTGGTTCCTGGGCAAACCAAAGTGTCATTGGTTTTCACGTTTTGATTAACGGCTCCCATCTGCCGGGCCAGGGCGTCACGAACAGCATCAGCAACTGCAATTTGAATCAGTTCTTGCAACGTACTCCCCGACTCGGGAACCGAATGGGTACTCAGATTTAATAAAACATCCTGGCTAGAAATATCACTTGCCATGCCTGGCGAACAAGAAACACTTGAAAGCACAAACAACCACTCCAAACGAAATAAGAAATGCCAGGCAAGTCCAGAGACAAAAAATGCCAAGAAATACACCTTCTTTTACGCGTTTCGTTCACATTTAATAACAATGAACTTCATCAGAGAAGATCAACACAAAACTATAGTACTATAAATACCCACAATGTAAATCACATGATCTGAGTACAACCAATAACTAAGCACAACAAAAAGGCTTACATACAATTAAATATTTTAAGTTATTTTTAAGTTTTTTTAAATGTGAACGAAACGCGTAAAAGAAGGTGTATTTCTTGGCATTTTTTGTCTCTGGACTTGCCTGGCATTTCTTATTTCGTTTGGAGTGGTTGTTTGTGCTTTCAAGTGTTTCTTGTTCGCCAGGCATGGCAAGTGATATTTCTAGCCAGGATGTTTTATTAAATCTGAGTACCCATTCGGTTCCCGAGTTGGGGAGTACGTTGCAAGAACTGATTCAAATTGCAGTTGCTGATGCTGTTCGTGACGCCCTGGCCCGGCAGATGGGAGCCGTTAATCAAAACGTGAAAACCAACGACACTTTGGTTTGCCCAGGAACCAAAGGAACAGTCTCTAGTTACTTCCTACGTAAGTCGAACGACCTGACACATGTTCGTTGTGAAAATTCATCAAGTTCGGCTACACCCCTAGCCGGCACTGCAGTTGGCGAGACGCTGGACTCCTTTTCTTGTAAAGAGAAAGTTATAGAACAAACCTTTAAGATTATGGATAATCCATTCAGTTTATCAAGCGAAGATAACAACAAGCAAGTAAGTTCTAAAACTAGCATTTCTAGCGTGGACATGACTTCGACATGTAAACAAGATATTTTTTCTTTAGAGAAGTTATGTTCTAAATGCGTGTCGCTACAATTGGAGATTTTCTATCTTGAAGAGAATGTTCGTTTAAAGTGTGTACCATTTGGGCTGAGATGCTTCAAATTTCCAAACTGTGTCATACAAGGCGACCAACTTTATTTGCAGTTGGTCGAATTATTTAACAATACTGGTTTAGAGTTCATGAAGCTCTTGATAGAACATTATAAAACAGAATTGGTGTCTTTTAAAAAACAAAGTGAAGCTTTAGACGCCAAAATCAGAGCTTCTCTTGTATTCAACCAACTTGCTACTTTGTATTATGGTATTAATGCCAAAATGGAAAGAATTCGAGCTTCCATAGTAGACAGGAAGCAGAAGAAGTTGAGGAGAGATATGTTAGCCTATGATAACAACACGGCATACTGTATTAAGAAAAAGTATGTCGATGGTAGCACAACTAACGAAGAAAATCGTAGAAAAATGGTCTCTAATAATGACAATTCAGTCACAAGTAACATTCCTACTGTGGAAGAAAGTGTTATAGTTGACAACAATTGTCAAAATGATACTGCAGTTATTAATAACAATAACACCTCTTTTGCTAGTGTGGTTTCTACTGGCAATAAGAATGTTCCTTTTTTAAGGGACAAGGCAGGAAACACCAAAGTCCCAAAATGGTCAGGGAAAGTGCAAACGAGGAACAAAGGAAAGGGGAAGAATCGGAAAAGGAACTGAACTTTAATATAAATGTTCTGAATTTGACTGAAGATATTTTACCAGATGATGTTATTTCCATATTACAAAAGGGGTTCACCTTTGTTCCCTCTAATGATGTTCACATTCCTAGACTTATTGTTGAGTTCAAATTATACCTCAGAAAGTTAAATCTGAAGTATATATTTGATGGAATAGTACAGCCTGAGTCTAAAGAATGTTTGTTAAAGAAAAAAAGTACTTTTAATCCATTATTGAATTCCACCTTGTCTGTGTTTAGTAAGATCTGTGAGCAGGAATTTAGACTTTTGAGGTTTAACCAAGGCAACTGTGTCCCTAATTTAGTAATTGGAGAACAAGAAGCTTTAAATTACATTGCAAATAACAAAGATTGGCGTATTATGAAAGCCGATAAGGGGGGCACTATTGTAGTAATGCAGACTAAGGATTATAACATAGCAATGAAATCTATGCTTGATGATTCCAGTTGTTACAAAACAGTCACCAAACAAATTATCATGACAAGTTTCCGGAGAGTTGACTTTGTCTTATTTGATCTATTCACACAGGGAAACATAGATAATATAGCTTATGAGTTTATGAATAATGAGAGTCCAAGATTAGCTAAAATATTTGGTATACCCAAACTTCATAAACTAGGCGAGAGTATTCCGTTTAGACCAATAGTGTCGGCTAGAGAGTCTAAAACGGAATTCATTTCAATGTGGTTGGACAAACAGTTGAATCCAATAGTACAACAAACTAAATCATTTCTTAGAGACTCCTGGCACTTGCTAGAACAGTTAAGTGAGATCAGATTAGATGAAAATGTGGTTCACTTTGCTTCTTTGGATGTAATCTCACTATATACAAGTATCAATCAAGAAGAAGGTGTAGAATATTTAAGAGATTATCTTAGTGGCCACACCAATATGGAAAACACTCTAGTGAACACTATATGTAGCCTAATGGAAGTCATTTTGGAAAATAATTTTTTCCAGTTTGATGACATGTTGTTTCAGCAGATTTCCGGAGTTGCAATGGGCTCACGTGTAGCTCCTAGTTTTGCCAATTTGGTAATGGCCATGTGGGAAATCAAACATTTATTTCCACACAATTTGGCTAACCACATCACTTTTTATAAAAGATATATAGATGATTTATTTTTTTTATGGAGTGGTGACAAAGAGTCCTTTCATGATTTAGTAAAAGATTTGAATGCTTCTACAAAATTTCTTAAATTTACTATTGGACATTTTGGAGAAAGTATTAATTTTTTAGATTTACATCTATCTATAAACACAGAATCGTGTAAATTTGTAAGTAACATCTATAGAAAATCTAATTTTGTCAACCAGTATCTACACCATGACAGTCTGCACCCCATTTTTATGAAAAGAGGAGTTGTCAAAGGACAGTTCATTCGATTAAGTAGACTGACAAGTAATGACCTTGATTTTTATAGAGAAAAAGATAAACTTTCTCTATTTTTCATGAATAGGGGTTATGACAGTGTATGGTTAAACAAAATATTTGATGAGGTACAGGTTTTGAGATCTAGTGTTGCACGTCCAATTTTACACTGTTCTGGTTTTGATTCCAATTCAGTTTCAGTTTTTGGAAGTAATAATAGTGTTAGAATTGACACTTGTTACAATAAAACATCTACTGGAGCTGATGACTTTAAATTAGCCTTTCCCATTCCAATAACTAACCAAATGGGAAGCATTAGGGGTATTATTTCAAACAACTGGAAAGTTATACTTGGTAACACTGAACTATGTTCAGTGATAGGGAAAAAGCCTGTATTTACATACAAAAAAACTAGGAATATCAAAAATATAGTCGAAACTGTCAAACAATTTGATAACGAGGTTGGTAGTCATGGTACTTTTCCATGTAACAACTGCAAACAATGTAGATATATATCAGGTACTAGTAATATTTTCTTCAAACATCTTAGAAAGACCATTTACAGTTTAGGACATTACACATGTAATTCACAATTTGTAGTTTATGTGGCCATGTGTGACTCCTGTGGAGAATTTTATGTAGGTAAAACCATAAGGGCTTTACATAAACGTATTTATGAACATGTGTTAGCCATTAGAAAGAAAGATTTTTCTAATGCTTTAGCAAGACATGCTTCAACTTGTAGTGTATTTAAGAAGTTTAGGTTTTCGGTTTTGGAAAGGGTGGAACATCATTTATTTGCTGGGAATTTTAAGGTGTACCTAGAGTGTAGGGAAGCATTTTGGCAAATACTGCTAAATGCAGATCAGCCCCCTGGGTTAAATGATGTCATTAACATCAAATGTTTCCTACAACTCAATAGAACATAAACTAATTTACAGATAATATGTTTTAAGTATGTAAGAAATGTATATTTCATTTTATTTTATTTTTTAAAAATAACTTAAAAATAACTTAAAATATTTAATTATATGTAAGCCTTTTTGTTGTGCTTAGTTATTGGTTGTACTCAGATCATGTGATTTATATTGTGGGTATTTATAGTACTATAGTTTTGTGTTGATCTTCTCTGATGAAGTTCATTGTTATTAAATGTGAACGAAACGCATAAAAGAAGATGTATTTCTTGGCATTTTTTGTCTCTGGACTTGCCTGGCATTTCTTATTTCGTTTGGAGTGGTTGTTTGTGCTTTCAAGGATTGACTGTTCTTAAGGGGTGGGAGCAAAGGTTACTTTCTGTTATTGCACAAAGATATATTGCTATTTTTACTCTCCTTGTTTTGCATTCTGCCTGTTGTCCCTCCTCCACCATGCCACTCAGTGTATATTTAGTGCCATTATGGAGGCACAGGCACATTCCCATAGGTGCTGCAGACAGATGGTCAGGGTTGCAGATGTGGCACAGGCTGACATGCATGACTGCCTCCACCATGTTGCTGACTTAATGGATTGGATGAATGACATGTTGGAATGAGGGATGTCTGTCATGGAAAGAGGGGTGTCTTTCATGGAATGAGGGGTGTCTGTGATGGATTGTCTGCTGGGATGGTAATGGCATCCTCGTGGTTGTAGGTCAGCCTCATCATCTCCTGTTAATCAATGTGGCCATGCCTGATCACACTCCCATAGTGGCAGTACTTCCACTGCTCCATCAGTGAGTGTGCTGTCCACATCCAGACATGGCAGACCATAGGTTATGGTCCTGGGCAACCCTGTGAAGGGAGCTCATCCAGCAGACACCAGTCACATTCAGGTAGCAGCAGTGCATCTGACTGTGGGTGCGGATGTGCCAGTGCAACTTTTGGTAGAGCCAGTTCTTGTGGTTGGGGAGGACAGTGATGAACTACCACCTCTAGCATGCATGGCACACACCTGTCCAACATACCAAGACAAAGAGCCTGCAAAGAGCTTTGCTGTGTTCCTGCAGACACTCATACACCAATTTCACCTGGAGAACCCCTACAGATGCACACACAACAGTTATATGGTTCAGCCGTGCAGCTTAAAACTCATTTTGTTTCACTGGCCATTTGTTAGTTTATCTAAATGTCTGCTTGCTTCTCTTTCCTACTCACACATACTCAACCTTTTGTGTTAGCCTAGGCTTCCAGCCCCCCACTCAACACCCTGTGCAAGTGATGATAACTGTGCCATATCCCTGTTTCCATCTTCTGTATTCAGGGATACATAAACTTTGTGTCTGATGCTCAGGGCCCATAGATGGCTTACTGCTTAGTATATCTGCATTTGTGGTGTTGAACTAGTATTTTTACTTTTGAATTTTATTGGCCTTGGAAAGTTAGACAGTTGATAGCATCAAAATTTTCCAACTTTATTGTGAATGATCTTGTATGGGTTGTGAAGTCAAAAACTGCAATGTGTATCATTACCTTCTAACTTTTGTCTTTAATGATTTTCCAGTACAAATGCATGGTGCTAAACTGAGGCCGTGCAGTGACCATCACTACTTTTGAGTATGACTGTGTGGATCTTTGAAGTCTGAGGCCTACTACTTAATAATGGACACATAGATGTCACATAAGTCTTTGCTGTCACATGTTAAGATCTTTCCTGTAACAATCTCCCACCTTTTACTTGCTTGTCTCTTAGCCAATGCAAGAGCATACTGAGCACACCTATGTCTGCCTACAGCCACAGCAGCTGTTGGTTCCCCTCTGATTCCTCATCTCCCCATTGCTGTGGTGACCTTGCTATTGGAGGTGGGATGTGTGGCCCTTCCACTTGCTGATTCTGCTAAAGCTGTTTCCTCAGGATGAGGTTGTGTAGCATGGCACATACTGTGAATATTTCTATACATGTCCATGGATTGTACTGCAGGGCATCTCCCAGATTTATCTAGGCACCAGGACCGTGACTTTAGCAGTTGAAACACATGCTCTATGATATTTCTGGTTTGACCACATGCCTCATTATGATGCTGTTCAGTGAGTGTGTGTGCATTTCTAATGGGTCTCATCAACCATGGTTCCAGTGCATAGACTGCATCCCCCAGTAAATGATCCTGTGGGATCTCCCTCCTAGCAAACAGTACAGTTGGGAGGTGTGTCAGATGTGAGTAATGGTATCTGCCAGGGCTGCCAGCACATATGTTCAAGCTGATTCCCTTATCGTTACACATGACTTGGCAGTTGATATAGTGGTAGCCCTTTCTGTTTATGTAGAGCCTACCCTGTTCCTTGGGTGGTGCCTTAAGTTCTGTATGTGTGCAATCTATGGTACCTAGTACTTCAGGGTAGTGTGCTACATGGTAAAACTCCTGCATATTTCTGGCCCTCTCCTCAGAACTACAAGAAAAATATATGTGGTCACTGGCATGATGGAGCATAGCATTCAGGAATTGGTGGAGGATACTTGATGCTGATACCTGTGACACCTCCAGTATGTCTCCTGTTTGTCTCTACTAGGATTGGCTCCTCTTGGTTGGCTCTGAGTTGAAGATGGCAGAGGTTACAGAGTTCCTGAAGTGTGTCCCTATCCACCTTGTAGCACTCTACAATTTCCAAGTCATGTAGGTTGTGAAAAGTTAAATGGGGCCTGAAAAATTCCTCTCCTTCTTAATTAGACCTGTTGGCAGCAGAAGCATTGGCTTCAGCCTGTAGCACATACAAATGAATTAAAGCAGCAGCAGCCCCTAACATTTTGTCCATGTAGACTGCTTTCCATGGCTGTATTCCAAAGGTTTTGGAATTCACAAGAAAAAAAAAAGCATTGAGTCTACATGGTTGCTTTATACCTTTTTGAATAGCTCCACCATGTTGGATTGGTTGACTATCATGCAGTTCAGCTACTTATGCTATAATTTGCATGCCGCTTTGTTTAACTTGTTTGCACAGGGGTGTGCACCTCTACACGACACTTACTGAATCTAAAACTAATTGTTACCATGTAGGGTTCATTGAATCTCCCCTGTTTAACATTCACAATCCTCTTATAAGTAAACAATGGTTGATTACCTATGGTATTAGCCATCTATTTGTTTGCAAGGATTATTTTCCAGCAATTTTTCAAAATGTTTTTTGATAAGACCCATATCTAAGTTATGGGTAGTGGGAACACCCCCCCCCCATAATGTAAGTCCAGGGAATTATTAGTAGTTTCTACCACATTCTTTTGAATATTTATAGTATCTAATGTGCTTTTATTCAAAATACATTTAGCTCTACCTTGTAAGACAGCTTCTTGAAATATATCTGATACAAACTCCATGTCAAAACCCCTTTTAAGAAAAAGCCCCTTCAGGTGTTCAGTTTCTATAAAAAAAGATTTGATCTTCACTGGTCAATTTACTTAACCTGATAAATTGACCCTTAATAACCCCTTTCTTCATGTGAAAAGGGTGTTGGCTTTTTCTATATAGGTAATTATTCATGAATGTTTCCTTCCTAAAAATTTTACTCATGGGCTTACCACTACTTTCCTCCAAAGTGACAATAATATCTAACAAATTGATCTCCTTTACAATATCACCAGTGGTGAATTTAAAAAAAAAAAGTTGTGCTCTTGCGGACATATTCAAAAAACTGATACAATTCATATTTGGTTCCTTTCCAAAAATAAACAGGTTATCAATAAAGCGTCTGTAAAAAATGACCTTATCAGAAACTTTGTGGGACTTAAAAAAGCATTATTCCTACCACACCATAACTCAATGTTGCTGTCTGAGAAACCGCATTAATATTTCTGTAATAATTCTTTAAGTTTTTGCCAAGATAATTTCTCATGTGTGACATTTATATTTCTAGTATATAAGGTTTGTAACTCTTTATTACATACATGTTTTGCTAGACATATTAAATCTGAGAAAGAGAGATAGCTATTACTTTTCCAATTTAAAGTAATAACTTTTCTGGCAATAGCCAGGATTGACCATAAGAGAGGCACTTGAGTTTTAGGAATAGGACCTGGAATTGGAACATTAACTAATAATAAATAATTTGATGTATCACATTTATCTGACCACAAGGCTTTAACAAAACTTTTAAACTCATTCAAAAACAAAGCAACCTTTTGACACTTTAGAAGCATATGTTCCTAATATGCTTCTAAATTTTCATTGCATCTCCAACATCTCAAGTTTTGTTTTTTATATAAAAGGGATATTTTACTTTGTGTTAAAAAAACTCCTATGTAGAAACCTCCAGGTAAATACTTTCCAATAGATAGATTATGTGGAGTTGTTTGCAGATGTCAAATAAAGCTTTTTATTAACCTCTGACAAAGGTTCCTTATTTATTTATGTTGAATATTCCCAATGGGATTCATCAAAACTCAAAGTTAGTTCTTAAAATTTTATAGATTATAGATAAGTATGTCTTATTTTTTATAACTGATGGTAATAATCTGATAAAAGAATTCTAACATTTTTGGGATGGGTTTAGTATACTTAACTAATGGTAATTGTAAACAACTATGTATAAAGTCTTTTGATGTTTGAATAACTAGCCAATTTGGGTTATTTACATTATATTTAGCTAAAAGATGGTTTGCAGAACTTATCTTATTTCCATCCAAAAACTGATACCAACATTTTAAATTATTCTTTTCAAGACCATATATTGTATTCATATTAAAAGACTCTAAACAACCAATAGAATAAGTTATAGGAAAAAAATCAGAAAAAATAATTTTAACTAAATAATTACTTCCCATTACCATTTTAAACATATGTGTGTCTAATTTCATATGTATGTTTAGCAATACTTCCTTCATTCAAATGATAATATTTTAGAATTCAAAACACCATATTAATGTTAGATGAAAAATTACATTTTATTTCACTTGCCATATTTGAAACTAAAACTGATTCATGAAGACATTGCCAATTTGAGTTATATATTGGATTAGACCATTTTATATAATGATCAATATTGGGAAACCCAATACAATTTTCATCCCAGCTCTTAGTATGCTAATGATAAGATATTCTTGTTTGAGGATGCCACAAAAATTTTAATAATGCAGTATTTAATCTCTTAATAATTTTTTTTTGGGGAGGGGCATTAGTATTAATGATTGGGCATTATACAATGACCCCCCATTAATATTCTAAATTGTGCACGCTGATTGGTCAGCATGCACGTTGTAAATCAGAGTTATACTACTGGAAAAAGGTCCGGTCGCCCGGACTTTTTCCATTAGTATAACTCTTTTTTTAAAGCAACGGAGAACACAAGATCTCCATTGCTTTTTACACAGTGTCTCGCTATGTTAAATGAGTTTAACATAGCGAGACAGCTTTAAAAAAAGTAACGGAGATCTTCCTATCTCCATTGCTTTTTTTAAAGGTGTCTCGCTATGTTAAATGGGTTTAACATAGCGAGACAGCTTTAAAAAAGCAAAGGAGATTCTCCGTTGCTTTTTTTAAAGCTATCTCGCTGTGTTAAACTCCTTTAACATAGCGAGACACTTTGTAAAAAGCAATGGAGATCCTGCTTTCTCCATTGCTTTTTTCAAAACTGTCTCACTATGTTAAATGGGTTTAACATAGCGAGACAGCTTTAAAAAAAGCAACGGAGAATCTCCTTTGCTTTTTTTAAAGCTGTCTCGCTATGTTAAACCCATTTAACATAGTGAGACACCATTAAAAAAAGCAACGGAGATCTCCGTTACTTTTTTTAAAGATGTCTCACTATGTTAAACTCCTTTAACATAGCGAGACAGTTTGTAAAAAGCAACGGAGATCTTGCTTTCTCCGTTGCTTTTGCTCACAGCTCTGATGTACTGCGTAAGCATACGCATGTGCAGTACATCAGAGCTGCCGCAGAATACCAGACAGCTGCGGAGGGGCAGCAAGGAGGCATTATACAATGCTATTACTTAAGAAAAGTAATTATTTTTTTTTCTTAAATAATGTCATTGTATAATAGCAATAACCCACTTCTGGGTGTGGGTAATGCTGGATTTACCCACGGTTGTCTTTGTTTGGCCACTCGGGCTTCGCCCTCGTGACCAAACCACACCAACCGTGGGTGAATCCAGCATTACCCACACCCAGGCGTGGGTTATTGCTATAATATATAATATCTTTGGTAAAATTATCATTTTTATTAATATGAGTCTATCCTCCATTGAGAAATAGGTTCTATTCCAACATTTAAGAAGTTTTGAAATATTATTAGCAAGATTTTTATAGTTCAATGCTACTGTTTCTCTCCAATTTGCTTTTGTGTTTACCCCTAAATATTTAAGTTGTTTATTTTCCCAATTTAATCCATTGCATTTCTTTAACTTAGATGTTACTTTTTTATCTATTAACATAGCATGCGTTTTCTGAAGGGTATGAAGTCTGAAACTCTAATGTGTCATTATTTAGTAACCTCAGAGTTCAGTGATTTGCAAGAAATCCACAAATGTTATGAGGAACAGGCCAAAAGTATAAGGCAAAAATCTGGGCATTCTACAAAATTCTGGAAAGTTGGGAGATATGTAATCTGAAAGTGGTTGTTAAATCATGATTATGTTTTAAGGAGCAAGTCTTGTGGTAGCAGGGGGAGGGGAGAAGTTTAGTCACGACAACAAGATGCGAAACTAAAACAACAAAAATGCTTTCTTTCAAAGCAAAAAAAATCTGCTAAAGGAAGTTGCTAACTTCAGTTTTCATTGGAGAGGCCATACCTCTCAACCTCTTAGCAGAAGAAATCTGGACAAAACCAAAAATAATGGGGAGACAAAAGCCCAATAATAGGGGCATATTTTAAATATTATTTTTATGCATTTAGAAAGCTGCTAGAATACAATGTTTTGTTACAATACCTTTTAAGAATATGAAATCAGAGTCTCAAATGTCACTAAATGTTATTATTTAGTGAGCTGAGTCTTCATTGACTTGCCAGAAAACGGATCCCTATCAGATGATGGAGTTTTCAGAAGCTCAAAATTCATATGGTCGGGACCATATGATCAAGTTTCTGATAACTCGAACATAAAAAAAAAAAAAAAAAAAAAAAAAAAAAAAAAAAAAAAAAAACCCACAAAATTCACCCTTTTTCCCATTTTTGTAGGGAGGAAATCCCCCCTTGCACACCCCACATCCCCTGCAAATTATTTATACCAACTCTGAGATTGCACTACAGTGAGAAAAAGGGTAAATTTCATGATCTGCACTGTACCACAATCTCCATTCAAAAGCTTGGGGTTTTTAAAAACTCGATCATATGGTCACAACCACATATCAACTGATAGGGATCCCCGAAAACCACACATTTTAAGAGGAATGGACCAAAAATACGAAGCAAAAATCTGAGCATTGTGTAAAAATCTGGCCAGTTGAGAAGTATGGGGTAGGCCCACTTTAATTTAGTCTATATTTAATGACTTAAGCAGTCAGTGAAGGACAGTGGAGAAGAAAAGAATAATATGAGGAAAGGGAGAGAGTGAAAACAAAAGCAATCAAAATAGATGTTGAGTAGTTCAGCACAAATTAGCAAATGGGACTGAAAGAAGGTGTGCATGAGAGCATGAAAGAGTCATAGAGAAATCTGTAAAGCAAGCAGTGAGTCAGAGGGGATGCTCATAAATCAAGGGGGCATATTGTAGCACACAAAGCAAGAGAACAGATTGTGAATATTTCAATGTCATGCCCTTCTCCAATAAAATGATCATACATGACCTATACCAGAGCTGTCCTTACTGATATGCCTTTTCTGTAAACCTTGCAGGCACTTGGCATAGACCTTCTGGCAGATAAGATACCCCATCATGAGTAAAGACACAGGCTTCTTGACAACTTCAGTTTACAAAGTGCTGGGATCAAGGGAGGAATATTCAAACACACTGCATATAGAATAATGAATTCACGGCACCATAAATGCCATTCGTATAAATGAAACTATGTTTGGCCTGAATGACTGATTTTCCATGCAGAGGTTCATATCGCAGATATTTCTTGTGGAGGCAAGGATTGTAACTCCACTTAGATGTATTCTGGGATGGCATTGCCCTAACTTCTGCCAGATAATAAGATATCATATTTAAGTTCACATGTTCTGTGACATAAAAATAAAACTCCTGCCATTAAGATTGCAATCCCAAGTAGTTACCCTTCAGTCCCACACAAAGTATTCCTTTCCCATATTCATATATATGGGATGGCTGTTGTTGAAAGTTTACACAGTTACTGTAGAATGTCTGTGATGCTAAAAATGAAAATTCTATGTTTTGATTTTTCTTTTCAAAACAATGGTTTCACCATTGCTTCTTGAAGGTGATCTGGAAAATAGCTTTCTGCTAGGAGTTCCAGGAGTTCACAAGGAGTACAGTACATTTCTTTGAGACAAATGAGCACATAACACAAAAGTCCAGAAATGTTTGCTTGTGCAGTGGATGATGTGGGCACCCAGAAAGTGATATCACATGTAATCATATGCATCACGCACAAAAATCATTGTTTCAAGTACAAAAATCATTGTTTCAGTGGGGTAAGCCCTTCTCATTCTCTCCCTGCCCCCATGCAGGGTGAGGCAAGACAAACATTACTCACTTCCAAACTTCATTATTCTCACATGAAATTTGCTAAACAGTGGAGTAGGACTTGTCACTGACAGGCAATGTAAAGCTCATCTCACTCTTTCTTTGGGAGCCAGTGAAATTATAACGCTAATAAAAGACATGTATGAGCAAAAGGATCTATGTTGTATGTGACTCAAATGTAAGCAGAATGAGCAGGGAAATGAACTGGGCCAGCAGACCCATACGGCTTTGAAGAGGAGGACTCTGGGAAAATTTTATTAGTGTTATAGGAGGCAAAGTAAAAGCTGCAACCCCCCCCCTAAAAAAAACAAAAACAAAACAAAACTCAAGTGGGATAGGTTATAACAATAATATATTATATTCTCCACTGAAAATGGGTTGCTTACTATCAATGCAATACAAATAGTTAATAACCTTTTCTTTTTACAATTATTTTGTATTGTGATTGTTATTTAATATTTGTATATGTCACTTTATTTTTACTTATGTTTGCTGGGGCTTTTCCCCTCTGGTCTCCGCTGAAAATGGGTTTGTTTTCAAACTCAGTTGGACTAACCTGGTTAACAAATGTGAAATAACATAAATAAATAAATAAATAAATAAATAAATAAATAAACTAACTAGTGACTACCCACAGATGATAACATTTAATTATACTTGATCAATGGTCAAAAATCAGATAACTGAATTAGAGTAAAAAAAGGTTCAGTGCAAACTTCTCCCCCCCCCTCCCCCCCAAAAGGAGAGATATCTATACCAAACGATTGCAGCCCCCCAAACATCTCCAGCGCCCAAGTGAGAACTGCTCTCTCCAAAGCAAAAAACACAGCATCCATGGGACCTGATGGTGTCCCCGGCTGTGTGCTCCATGAACTCAATGAGGAATTAAACCCACAGCTAGGACAGCTGTTTAATCAAAGCCTTACCTCTGGATACGTACCCAGGGAGTGGCGCACTGCAACTGCGGTACCACTTCACAAAGGCGGTGCCTCCACCGACCCTGGAAATTACCGACCCATTAGCTTGACAAGCCTTATCTGCAAAGCCATGGAGAGGATCATAATGGACCTCATAAATAAAGACATAGGGAATTTGCAGACTTTGGATCCAACCCAGTTTGGCTTTGTCAAAGGCAGATCATGCCTTTTAAACTTGGTTGACTTTTTCGAAACAGTCACCAAAGCCATTGATGAGGGAAAGGCAGTCCATACAGCCTACCTCGATCTGGCTAAGGCCTTCGATACAATACCCCATTCGGTATCATTGAAAAACTCATCAGCTTAAATGTCAACCCATACATCACAAGATGGGTTGCAAACTGGCTGAGTGACAGAACCCACAGGGTCAGAGCTGCTGGCGCCATGTCAGACTCAAAGCCTGTCACAAGTGGTGTCCCACAGGGCTCAGTCCTGGGCCCACTCTTGTTTGGCATCTACTTTTCCAAGTACAAGCAAACACAGGAGGGTTATGGCTGACAAAGTTTGCAGATGACTGCAAACTGGGCGCCATAGTAGAAAACACATCTGACACAGATATCCTTCAGAAGGGTCTCACAGAAATGGATAACTGGTGCCAGAGCCACGGCCTAAAGTTAAATGCCAAAAATGCATAGTCATACCCTTCGGGAAAAACAAGGTTACCCCTAGCTACCAAATAGGTGGCAATCCACTGAGCACAGAAGAAGTTATCAGGGACCTGGGGACCCAGGTTGATAGTAGTCTGTCATTCGACACCCATGTAGCTAAAGTAGTTAGGAAGACCTTCTACATTGCCCACCTTATCATGAAGGGATTCTCATCTAGATCAAGGGAGGTCATAGTCTCCCTTTACTCATCACTCATCAGACCAATGATTGAGTACAATGCCCCATTCGAATGTATCTGACCCGACACTTGCAGCAGCTGGAGAGGCCACAAAAGTTCCTCACCAAAAGGATAAAGGGTCTCAAAAATCTGTCCTATGCTGCCCGACTGAAAGAACTCCAGCTCTATTCAGTCGCCACCGCTTGCTCAGAGGTGACCTTTGCCTAACATACAAGGCCATGTCAAACCCAGATTTGATGAATATGCTTCACCTCAAAAATCTAGATCCATCAGAGCCACAAGGGCGGAGACTTAAACCTTGACACGGCTATTAATAGGACGTGCTGGAGGGATAGATTCATCACCCAAAGACTCCCTATGCTGTGGAACAAAATCCCGGTACATGTGAGGCAGAGCACCTCGCTGGCCTTGTTCAAGAGAAATCTTGACCAATGGATGGGAGATCGCAGATATACCCCAGGGATTACCTCAGTGTCACTGCTCGACAGAGGCACAGCAAAATAATGGGTATAGTTCCCCATACTAAAGGGGTGGCGTAAGCCACAAAACGATGGGCTAGGCTTGTAAATGCCCTCGGGCAGATAGCCTAGTATGAACCTATGAACCTATGAACAAATGCAGTTTCCAAAACAAGGCATCGCAGCTTTGGTTTAAAATGAATGCACTTACAAAGGAGGAGAAGTGAAAAAAGACTACATAGAAAAAAAAAATGAAATACAAGTTTTAACAAGACTTTCCTTTACTTCCATGTTTTGGAGTTTCCCTTCTAAGAAAGTGGAGGTGACCTTTAAGAAATCACATACATTTTATTATCTGCAAATTGTTTTAGTCTATGGAAACAGACTTACCCATTACATATTAAATCCTATCTTTTAGAGTTGTGAAATTATATTTATGGTAACTCAGAGTATTTTTAGCACCTGCTGACATCAAAAAATACAATTGTATACAGTAATGAGGGAGCATTAAATTATGTTAGTGTAATAAAAATATTCCAGCTAAGATTCTTCTTTCTTTTGCTGTGCAGGCTAATTATGTTGATTAAAAACACGGGTTTGCAGCAGATATCTGACACACAACAATGTAAATGATTATGCAATAAGTAGGCAAAGGACTTGCAACAGTCTGCAGTTGAATGGAATAAATTTTGATTTAGAAAATAGTACTGGATGTATTTATGTTAGGAATATTTGCTTATGCAGTTTCTTTTTAAAAATAATCCATTGTTTTATAATGTTATTCCTTTTTCCATTTTTTTTAAGATTAAGATAATTTTAATTGTGACTTTCATTTCAAAATTTTGCTTTAATTTCCCATCCTTTTTCCCAGGTGTTTAAAACATGGCCTTTAGATGTTTATTCAACATTTGTTAACGGGGAAAGTCCGACATGGAACAAAGCCAATTTTCAGTGGAGGACAGGGGAGAAATGCTCCAGACGCATGTCTTTGTAATGTGGGAGGAAACCAGAGCAAACCCACATGAATGTAGGGAGGACATGCAGACTTCGCACAGAAGGCACTCTTGCCGAGAATTGAACTGGAGATCCACTTGCTGTGAGATGACAACACTACCACTGTACCTTCCACAGTGTGTAGTGGCTATAAGAGGATTTCAGTGTGTGTGCGTGTGTGTGTGTGTGTGTGTGTGTGTGTGTGTGTGTGTGTGTGTGTGTGTGTGTGTGTGTGTGTGTGTGTTTATGTGTGTGCGTGTGTGCGTGTGTGTGTGTGTGTGTGTGTGTGTGTGTGTGTGTGTGTTTGTGTGCGCATATGAGTGTGTGATGTTTCCTAACTCAATGCATGAGAAATAATGACCAGAGTAAACAACCGTTCATTATACGTATGTTACATAAAGCACAGTTCTGAAACTGAGATGGAAATCTGCAGCCTGCTTCTTTTCTAATTTTTGTTTTTGCCTTGGTAGCTCATTAGTACTTAAATGAAAAGTTATTGTTAGTCCTTTCATAACATGATCACTAGAGTAAATATCTTCAGCAGTCAGCATAGTTGTATTGGACATTGGAGCAGAACTACAAGAGGCTCCAGGAATGTCTGTTAAATATGCCCTAGGTGTGTATCTGTGCTGTATTATGTATGCCTCAGGTATGTATCTATGATATACTAGGTATATGTATCTATGATATAGTAGGTATGCCCCAGGTGTGTATCTGTGCTGTATTATCTATGCCTCAGGTATGTATCTATGACATACTAGGCATATGTATCTATGATATAGTAGGTATGCCCCAGGTGTGTATCTGTGCTGTATTACGTATGCCTCAGGTATATATCTATGATATACTAGGTATATGTATCTATGACATAGTAGGTATGCCCCAGGTGTGTATCTGTGCTGTATTATGTATGTCTCAGGTATGTATCTATGATATACTAGGTATATGTATCTATGATATAGTAGGTATGCCCCAGGTGTGTATCTGTGCTGTATTATGTATGCCTCAGGTATGTATCTATGCTATACTAGGTATATGTATCTATGATATACTAGGTATGCCTCAGGTGTGTATCTGTGCTGTATTATGTATGCCTCAGGTATGTATCTATGATATACTAGGTATATGTATCTATGATATATTAGGTATGCCCCAGGTGTGTATCTGTGCTGTATTATGTATGCCTCAGGTATGTATCTATGATATACTAGGTATATGTATCTATGATATACTAGGTATGCTCCAGGTGTGTATCTGTGCTGTATTATGTATGCCTCAGGTATGTATCTGTGATATACTAGGTATATGTATCTATGATATACTAGGTATGCCCCAAGTGTATATCTGTGTTATATCAGCTATGCCCCAGGTGCATATCTGTGATGTATTGGGCAGAAGAGTACTGTACTGCATATGACTAGATGTTATATCTATTTTTATGTAGGAGCATCAGGTAAAGTCTGTCCATTTATGTTCTATCACTTTATGTGGTGGTTAGCATTCCTTCACGCGGCTTAATGTATTGATGCTAGATCTTACTTGTTCTGGGTATTTCCACTTAGGGTTTTATCAGGTGCTATTTTATCAAGTTCCTACACTGTGGATATACTACTGCAGAATGCTCAAGACTCTGACAAAGATGGCAGTCAGAATTTGGTGAGGGCAGGAGTCATGGTGTCTGTATTTTGTACAGGAAATGTGTAATCCAGGCCCTCCAGCCTCTGTGCCTATAGAATCCACACACAGTTGACACAAGAAGACACTGACAGACAGGGTGTCACAGACAGGTCAAGCCAGGAAAACATGTCTTCCCCTATAGAGCAATCCTGCTTTGTTGCTACTAGGTGGATTGAACATGGGGAAACACGGGCAATAAATGTGCTGCTGACCATAGATGTCATGGGCATCACCCCCCCCCCCGGGCTAGCTGTTTCTATGTCCACAACCCAGTGAATGTGCAGGGCCATATTAGAATGACAGGATAACAACACCTTGATCTTTACTGAGATGGCACATGTTTTACAGAGTGTGTGAGATGTCCAGAGGGACTGCATATCCCATGGTTTTGACATAATGGACATATTCTGTTTCAGGTTGTAAAGCACAGGTCCCCTTGTATGCATAGAATACATGCCAGGCAGATTTCCCATTGCCATCCCACCTCTACCTACATTGTTGATGGCTGTAGTGGAAAGGGGAGGCCTAGGCTGGGCACACACAGTGCCACCACTTCCATGCCCAGCATGGGCCATCACTCACATTCATGCAGCATGCTTTCCTCTAGGCAAGAGCTGGGTAGACTGTGACCCACCCAAGAGGGGGGGGGGGCTCTCATGGATTGTTCCTGGACCTGTCTGTATGAGCTCACCACAGTGCTATAACATCTGTTGAGGCCATGCCTAAGCAGAAACACCTACACATATACATTTTAAATGGACACATCCACACTCATGCACAGAAATGGAAACAGTACCTCCTCCCTGCCTAGAGTACACTAGATTGCATCCATCCCAAACCTGACACACACACACAGACAGACACACACACACACAACCACACACGCACACACACACAAAACCAGATTAATATCAGTCATATCATGATGCTCGCAATTTCCTGTGAATGACACAGCACATTGTGTCCTCCCATCTGTGTGAATGATAAAAACTGTGGCTTGCCCTCTGTATTTTGTTACTTGAGTAGCCTGTGTCTGATGCACAGTGTGGCCATTCTCTGCATGGATGAGTTCAGCCTGTTCAGGGTTTGTATACATCACTTTTAATTTTTGTTAGAATGATTTATTCCATCCCATAATTATATGTGAATCATGGTGTCTTAGCCACTGCCATTGCATTAAGTACCTGCCTTCATCCTTCATAGTCACCCATGTAGCTGGCTTCGCCACAGCTTCCTCATCAGGCTTGTCCTCCATTAACAAGTGTGGTGTGCCTTCTTTATCTTGTATGTGTACTCACTGCTGTAACCACTTTTTCAACATTATATTATATAACACAGCACAGATAGAAAATATCTAAGTACATGCACCAGGGTCATACTCCCAGGCACCATCAGATACATCCAGGCAGTGAAACTGGGCCTTGAGCAGGCAAGACAGACACTTGACAATGAACTGGTTTAGTAACAAGGCATTTTTATCGCCAATGTCTGCCAGAGCCTGTGGATTTCTGATGGGTATCATCAACAGTGACTCCAGGGCATATCTGGCATTGTAATTAACATGCATGTGGGGAAAATCTTCATACACAATCAGTTCTCATAGGTTGTGTGTGTACCATTTGTGGAAGTCATGGCTAGTGCCTGGGTGGCCTGCAGACTCATTGTATATTATACCCTGTGCATAGCAGACCATGTGGCCATTGATGGAGTGGTACCATTTATGATTAATATACTTTTTCCTAGCTCAACAGGTGGGGGCTTTATTTCAATGTGGGTGCAGTCTATGGCTCCCACTGTTTTAGGGAAATGGACTATGTCATAAAATCTACATGGTGTTGACTGTCTGTTCTGTGGTACAAGAAAAACATATTTTTCCCCGCATGTTGTAACTTGAAATTAAGGAACTATTGGAGTGTCCTTGAGGCAGATGCTTTTGACACCCCTACCATGTTTTCTATTGGTCACTAAAAGGTCCCTGTGCCTAGTATTCTTTGAAGCCACATAGACCTTGGCATTGACATGGATAGGTCCTCCATTAGTCCAAGGGGTCTGCAGGTGAGGGCAACACATCTCAATCACCTCTTGCATGCTTACATCATCTATTAGATAACTGTTCACAGCTAAAGAGGTATGAAATGTCATGCACAGACAAATGACATGGCCCCTGTGATGGTGCTGATGTGCACCGTCATGACTGCCCCTAGCACAGCCTGTTGCATGTATAGCTTGTTAATGTTGTGGCTGCCCCTTTACGTTCTTCTATAATATGTCTCCTGTAACTCCCAGATTTTATTGTCAATTGCTCTGATGACAGCACACACAGTCTCTGAAAATATATGTGTTTCTAAATTACTCTGCCACATTGTTTACCCTCATTTGCATCCACAGAGTCACTCAGTTAAATAATGTTGCTCATTGCCATGCTTTTATACCAGCACTTGCACTCAAAGCAGGCTGCTAGGTTGCTTGTCTTTCCCTGCTCACACTTGTGTGTCTAAATTGCACATGCCTTTCAGACAGCCTCTTGTTACGTACAACTACTGACTGCAAATGCAATGCAAAAATGTTTCTGAATCCCTGGGAATATGGGATTATGCTCTACCAAGAGTATATCATATTGCAAGACACTTCCCATTTTTAAATGCTGTTTTCTACCTTTCCCTGAAATTGAGCAACCTTGGAGTCAGAGGATATAGTAAGGGGAGTGGCGGTAGCCCAGGACAGAAATTTGAGGAAAGGGGGGAACACAGCATGTAAGACAGGGTTAGGTTTTCTGATCTTGTTAACATGTTTAAGTTCATCACTTTGATGAACATTTGTTTTACCAGCCATACCTGAGGCTTGAGCCACTGCAAAGAAATTAAGTTCCAAAAGTCGAGTAGCTGAATATATTATGCTGACTGACTATGAGAAACAAGTTGGAAAGACTACTTTTTCAATTCAAAACACTTGTTGGCTTTACGACACAGTATCACTGTTAAGATCATATACTGAAAAATAAATGGGCATAGCCTGTATATAACAGCTTGCAGAAGCCATTGTGTTTACAAATTGCACATCTCTGAATCTGCAATAAGGATAGACTGAGATACTCTCCTAGATGGAGAAAACAGTACCTGCTCCAGCGGTATAACCCCCTGTCAGTATAGATCGCACATTTTTGGTCATGTCCACACTGCTGGACAGAACATTTGAAAAATGACTACAATGTAAATATGACAAAACTGCTGTAGTGAAATCATTACTTTTAATATATAGTAATTATTTTGTGACTCCTATACCTGCCAACCATCTGGACATTTTCAGGGACACTGTCAATTTGCTCCCAACCTTGTGACAGCCAATCATGGTGCAGCTATCATCAAGGCAGCCATCATGGGATTGTATGATGTTTGTTCTATTGTTCCCCTGTCAATGCTGACAAGGTTGCAAGGGATGAGCATTCATTGGGAATGGTATGAGGGCCTGTTACCTACGTATTTGTGTTGTTATTCTCATAGTCCCACCCCAAATGGAACAGATACATCTGTTCATCTCCTGTATCCACAGAGGGTGAACAGATACATCTGTTCATCTCCTGTATCCACAGAGGATGTTAGATAGAGTGTAACTTCCAGGACATGTGCTCCTAACCCCCCCCCCCCCAAGAGATGAGCAGGCTCTGCCTTGTCAGTCCTCTCATTTACCAACCATGTTATCCACCACTGTGGTCATTAATCAAACTCAGGTCATCTGGGGATATATTTAGGGCTTCATCCCTTTGCATTATGGAACAGGCACTTTTAAGGCCTAATATGTTGTTGACAATGTTTCCAAGACTTGAGGTGTATTAAATTAAAATCTTTAATCACTTATGCTCCTTTAAATAAAACAGAACCACCTAAAAGAAAGAAAGAAAGAAAGATGTAAATTCCATTTAAACTACAGAAAACCATTGCATTATTTTTTGATAAAGATATACATATCCCAGTTCCATGCGCAAAAATGGGAAAAAGGGGTTGTGGATGGATGGATGGATGGATATAGCTTCTGCCATGGTTTTACAAACGTCTATGAATCATAGAAAAGTAAAAGAGTAAAAGAAAAAAAAAAAAAAGAAGTCTGAGTCATGCCTTAGTGCATAAAAACAAACAAAAAAAACAGATTTACCCATGTGTACAGATTTACAGCTTTAAAAAATAACTTGAACTATTTTAAAAGTTAATAAAATCCAGAAATCACAGCAAAACACCAGAATACACAGTCATGGGCTAAAAACATTTAATTGGAAGTAGTAAACAGTAGTAAGCACTTTCACAAGTCTGATGAAGCAATTTTATTGTGGAGTCTGATGAAGCAATTTTATTGTGAGTCTGATGAAGTAGTTTTATTGTGAAAGCACTTACTACTGTTTTACTACTTCCAATTAAATATTTTTAGCCCATGGCTATGTATTCCGGTGTTTTGCTGTGATTTCTGGATTTTATCTACTCCTGTTGTGCTCTGCACCAGATCTATCCAGGTACTTTGCTTGTTTTTCTACTTTTATTTTAAAAGTTAGTTGTAGGTGAATTGCTGTTGTTGGAGTCCTTGCTCCCTTAAGTCAAAGTTACAATATGGTGATATAATCTCTGGAATTCATGGAAGTGCAAGAAGATCCAAAGCCAGTTTGGCACGGAAAATGAAAGTCATGCCTACTGAACCTGGTGGACTTGTTTGAAAAAGCCTTCATACTCCCTCCAAAAAAGTAATTGTAGTGAAAGTAAAATGCAGAAATGGCCAGAGGCATATGTCGTACAGCTGAGGGTCTGAGTGAAGAATCCAAAGTACATCGATAAAGCCCACACAGAGATAGGATATACATGCAGACTCCATGCAGAATGCATCACATTCAAAACCTCAACACAGTGACTGCTTCTACAAAGCCAGAATAATAACTGCTTAAACTGAACAAGTGACAACGGCTTCAGTCATTTTCATCCGCAAGCAGCCACTGTTCCCAGCAATTAAAGGCAATATTATTGACTGAAAATGCCAAGCTTTATTGACCGTCAAAATACATGCAAAATAATGCCCCAACTTCCTGTCTGCAGCTTTTATATCAGCACGACTCCCACAGCCCAGAACACTAGCAACTACTTCACGTCCATTGAATACACCAGCAATGGTTTTGATCTACCATACCTGGGGTCTTCAGATCTGTCACCCACACCTGATCCACCAGGCAACATTCCCATTACTCTGTGGGAACCTGGGGCTGCGGTATGTCCTTTCAGGTCAAACAAACCGCCCCACTCTTTGCCATGGGGACGTCAGGGGTATGCTGTGCTGACAGGCTCTGGCTTTGCACTTTACAATGCCTTGATGTGCCACCCACAGTGATTTCGGGTCTCCAGCCATCCTCCCATGTTGCTGCAACACACTCCCCAACCCAAAGGATGATGCATCTGCGGAACCCTTCAGATCTCTCTGGGTCATACACAGCCAGAACTGGAGGTGAGGATTGCCTCTTTTTTATCATTAAATGCCTTCTGATCCCCCCCCCCCCAGTACCAGCTTTTCTTTTTTAATAAGTCTCTCAGCCCCCCTATCCCTCTCCAGCCAATGAACTGAAAGAACACCCCAATTCAATTCACCCCAGGAAACTTGACTCTTGAGTTCTCCTACTGTGCTGTCATAAGGTCACTGTGCCTCTCGACAGGTCACATTTCTCTATATTTAACGTAATACCAGCTTCTTCTAGCCATGCCTGCACACCAATCGGTAGGCTCTTCATTCTTGGTAACACACAGTGTGCCTCCATCCTCTTTAGCTCTCTTTCACTTTCCCCATCAATCAATGGGGTATCCTGACCCAGTCCCAAAATAGCAGGAAGGCCAAAAGCGCCGCATGGTCCCCTGCACAACATACACTTTCTCGCATGTCTGTCTGTGTCCTGGCTGCTGATTGAGCAAGGATCCTATAACCACCAATGGCATCCTCCTCCAGGACCCAGCAAGGTTTCTCCACAAGTTGTGCAGGTTTGCCTTGGATAAACAGTGACATCTGCCCCCGTGTCAAGCTAAAAAGTCAGGTGTGGTGCCCTGTTGCACCTCCACAAGCAAAGAATGGTTTTTTCCATCTGCATCCGCTCAGACAGTCAGTATCTCTGCTGCCCCACACAAATCTATCCCTTATTAAGCTCGAAGCATGCAAGGCAGTAACAAAAAGCATCAACAGCTCATTCAGTTCTTGTTTCCTCATATTAAATCGTGTGCGTTCATACACAATGTTCTTTTTTACTATAAAGAACTTTTCAAAACCTCCCTCCTTTTAGCATGAGGCCTCTCAAGACATCATCTGCCTCATCGCCCCAGTAGATCAGGGTGTTCACCTGGTTAAGGGCTCTGCGGCTGGATACTGAGCATGGTAGCACTGGGGGTTCAGTAAGTTCTATTGATTCGCCGCGTGGTGCGACCATTCTGGTCATGCGTCCCGTCCCCACACCACACACCACTTGGCCCCTCGTACGTACAAAGGTGGGCAGCACCAAGCACAGCCACAGCAGCCACACACACACCCGTTCGTTGGCACCAACTCCAAGCTTATTGACCGGTCAACATACATGCAATGCAATGCCCCAACTTCCTGTCTCCCCACAGAACACTAGCTACGGCAAGATAACACAGTCCATTGAATACACCACAGAAAACACCTCAGATATCAGAACATAATAAAATAAAAAAATAAATGGTGCAGTAATTTTAACCCCTACACACACACACACACACACACACACACACACACACACACACACACACACACACACACACACACACACACAAACACACACACTTGACCATCAATTGCAGTCATTTGTATGCTTGTGATTATAGATGTTTGACTGCAATAAAAAATACATAAATAACTGCCACACAGGTATTTTGTTTTACTGCTGTCAGAATGCAGGGAGTAGCCTGCTGCAAACCCCCTCACATATGTCTTAGCCGCTTAGCTGAAGAATCAGGGTAAAAGCTTTAAAATAAAGATGGATAACACGACCAAGATCAGAGACAGTTATTACATTTATATATTTAGAAACTTGCTAGAATAACAAACAGGCTTTATGTTAGCATTCTTTTTAGAAGGCTATTACATTTGAAACTCACTTGTCTGTCATCATAATTTAGTGACTGTAATCCTTATTTATTTGCAAGAAAAGAAACACAAACTTTATGAGGAACAGACCAAAAAATGTAATTAAAAAAAAAAACACCTTTATTGAATTATCACTTGTGACACAGGCCAACTTACATTTATATAAAAGTAATCAAATCATATTAACAAGTTCACATTTACACATATTATAACATCAAATATATTGTTCTATGCAATATAACCAGTCTAGCTTCACTTAAAGTAGTTTCCTCCTTCAAAACATTTCTCTGCATGCACTGTTTCCACAATTTCCATTTTTTCTATGTAATTAACTCCTACCATTTTCTAAAGTTCCAGCTTCCTGTTCTTTCATCTCTGTTGTAATAGTCACTGCTCCAAGTATGGCTCGTTCAGACATCAATTTCCATTATATAGTAATTGCTTTTTTGGCATCCACCAGAATTAAACGAACAAGGCCTTACTTACTATGTCTAGGCAATTCAAATCCTGTATTCCAGGAAAAAAAGTCCTTAGTTACACTCATTTGCTTGCCTAGTATTCCTGACAGGGTACTCTGTATGGTATTTTTTAAGTCTGCCAGAACATTGCATTCTGCGAACATATGCTCCCAGTTACCTCTTTCTTCCCCATTATACCTCCACAATTTGTCATCTACCTGATGAAAAATTCTTTGCTGTCTTCTTGGGGTATAAAAGTACCTATACAAACACTTACAGGCAAAAATCCTAAATCTTCTAGATTTTCTTGCATTTTTGGGAGCCATGCATATGTTCTCCCATTGTGTCTTTGTGAATTTCTTATCTAATCCCTCTTCCAAATCTTTTTTGACCTCCTTAGATTGACCCCTCTAGTTAAGTAAGTTAGATGCCCAAGAGTTGAAATAGACTCATGGCAACACTATGGGTAGGCCCCATAGGAATCTCATGGCACATTATGGAAGTAAATTGCCAGGCCCTTCTTCGATACAGATACTATTGCTGCTGCCCAGATGTGCTCCAGACATGTTTCAAACCCAGGTCTATCAGTTGGTAATCCTGTACCTTAACCTGCACGCAATTGGTCCAGGCATTCCTATAGTTATCATGCAATATTTTATATGCTGTGCTAATTATCCCTTTTTTAACAGAAGATTCTGTTTTAGGTTCAACTATAAACCCAACCAGTGCAGGTCTAACATTTAGGATTCCCCTATCCCTTTCTATTTGCCTATATTCTGATATCAATCATTGACAAGGAAGGCAATCTCTAGCCTGCAGCCCAAATGCCTTCTTGACTTTTTCTCATTCTATTACCTTTCCCTCTCTGATTTTTTTGTTCCCAATACCTTGGTTCCTTTGTCAGCTTCCTCCAGTAAACTCCATCCCACTCTTGCCTCTTCTATGAACCCCTAATTAGAGTCATCCATATCAGCAGAATTTCCTTTCTACATTCCCTTGTTGGCTTAGTTCTTAGTATACTTTCTGCTACTGTATGAATATAATATTCTGTATGACCCTTGTTATTGTCCATAAGAATCTGTATCACAATCCAGACCAAAATATTAGGCAAAAAGGATCACAAATATTCTGCAAAATCAGGTATAAGTGAGAGCACCTACACCCCCCCCCCACACACACACACACACACACAGATGTGACCATCAATTACAGCCACTTTAATGACTATGACTGCAAAACTTCAAATGTTTGATTGTGATCAAATGAATTACTAAATACATAACTAACTTCAGTAAAGGAATTTATCTTCTCAAGTACCTACTGTCATAATGTAGTGTTTGACCTACTGCTGCCAAATACCTCTAAATATCTTAGCTCAAGAATCACCTAGAAATCTAAAAAATAATGAAGCACAAAGGATCAAAATCAGGGACAGATGTTGCCTTTATACACTTAGAAAGTTGCTAGAATAACAGGCTTGATTTGCTGTAACTAAGTGTGAAACGCAAATGTCTGTCATTATTTAATAATTACAATCCTTGCTGATTTATCAAAACATCACATATTTTAGAAGAGCATAGAACAAAATATGAAGCAAAAATCAGAGACAGTTTAGACCTTCTATGACCCCCAACCCCACCCACTACACCTCTGAATTTCTTTGTTCAAGAATTTTGGACAAAGGCCCAAAATCACCATAGAAGGTTTAGCATTAGAATACATTTTCTGAAGGATATGATGTCTGAAACTCATATGTTTGATGTTATTTAGTGATTTCAAACATTAATGATTTGCCAGAAAATCACAAAAAAATTTATGAGGGACAGACTAAAAATATGAGGTAAAAATCTGGACAGTTATTAGTTATGAGTTATAGTGAGTGCACTGATGAATCTTATCAGACCATAGCTGAGATCTTAAAGGAATCTCCCTAAATATAAATAAATAAATAAATAAATAAATAAATAAATAAATAAACAAACAGCAAAAATATGCAACAATATGTACAGATCAGAGCTTATATACCACCACAGACACACACACACACACACACACACACACACACACACACACACACACACACACACACACACATTTAAGTTCTTATCTTATCTTCCTCCTTCATTCAGGCAGTAGCAAGCAGAGTGCCTAAAAAGGTATATACTTCAAAGAAGATAAACAAGTTAAAACCTATTCCCATGCTTGACCTGCCTGTGCCTTCTCTCCCACATTAATCATTTCCTTCTTCCGGTATCGGGCTATTTCCATCACCTGAAACAGCCTGAGCCAATAGGAAGAGCTCCTTGCTGCTTCATGCTGCAGCATGGTGAGGACAATTCTTCTGTTGGTGATAATGAAACCTGATAATGCTCATGTAAGCCTACAGCCTGGCTGATTTGAACACAGCCTGTCAATCGGATGAAGCCAAAAACAATTTTGGATTTCTTTACTTTTTTCCTCCAGTTGGAACTGCAACAGATCAGAAAGCTAGAAAGACAAGATGTCAGCTATTATTTAAAAATAATAGTTGACTTTCTGAATTAATTTAACTTGCTTTTTAAACAATTTTTAGCTGGGGTGAGGGGCTGCAGCCCAGCAGCCGGTATAATGAGCTGCCCCTGCTTATGTGGCAAGAAGTGAAGATACAGTTACATGACATCCCACATGACAGACACTTGGAGTGATGAATTTTCATTGCATTGTACATTGCGGTGGCTATGTTGTACAAAACTGCAATGGGTGAGACTCACTAGTATTTATTTTTCAGGTTTTATATAAAAAAAAAAACATACCACTAGGATACAAAACTACCATACCACTATAACTTTTGGCTAATTTTCTCATTGTGGCCATTTTAGCTCCACACTACAAGGCTAATATGTATACAGATATGCACTTTAAGTTCAGGATGTAGTTTTCCAGTCTTTTACAAACCCATTTTTGGAATATTAAAGCCTACTTAAAACTGGATATAATTTTTGTGAGTAAGATTAAGTCCTGTTTTGCTGCTGATCTTAGCATGCTAAAGCAGCTAATGGGCTTGTTCAGACATGTACGATATATTCCGTAAGAATCATACTTAAACCTCAGCTTAACAAAGTGATAAACATAGCACAATAAAATTTCTCCACTCTTTATGCTATACTGACAAATTTCAGGTATTAAGTGCTCAAATAATTCTAATAATGTGTCCAACTCCTTGAATCAATATTAATTATTTTGGATCTAGAGTTTTAGCATATCAATTCCTCCATGCAGTGTAATAACCATAATGCATGCTAGTTTCTTAATTCTGAAGGAGGCACCTTTGCACAAATAATACGAAATATCCTATTGCAGCAGAATATTTTTCCAATAGACTTATTAATGTTCCATGTTCAATATTCTTGCTATAAGCTCAACATCTTGGAGGGCCTTCAGAGAGCGTGCCATAAAAGAAGACAGATCCTAGAATTCAATAAAACTTGTGTAGGCTCTGTGTAGAGGTTATCCCATGGTTATGGATTGTCCAGGGAATTCCTGGACAGATGTTATATACAGGGTAAGAAACCCTGTAATGCACCCTGCTAGTGTTGAAATGTGTGTGAATTAATATTTTGTATTTTAATTTTCTAAATTTTTTTTTGTTAATTTTCTTAATGCCCGCTTGCACAGCGCAGAGCACAGCAATGCCGAGCTGCACTTACATTTATATAGCTGACATCTGCTAGACATTTGAAAATAGAAACCGGATGTAATTAATTAGTATATCTGTTTTTATGTCATTTTTTAAATTGTCTGTTTGTGCAGCATGGCGTGGAGCATAAGCCATGCCTAGCTGTGCTTTCACATACACAACTGACACCTGCCAGACATCTAAAAATAGAGACTGGATGTAATTAATTATTTAGTTCTGGTTATGTTTAAGCCTGTTTGCATGGTGCATTGTGGTGCATAGCAAAGCTAACAGGTGGCCTACTATTGTATGTGAATGTATACTAGTTTACATAATATCCAAGTAGCTAAATAGATAGAGTCATGGCTTACAGCTTAGTAGGTCCAGGGTTTGAGTCTTCAGCAGTCATACCTTTTATTTAATGTAATGTTTTGTTTAATTTAAAAACAAAATTGTTACATTAGGAAAAGCTGCACGGTGTTAAGCACTGCTTAAATATGGGTAATGGCTAATGCTGTTTGCGCATTGCTAAGCTTCGCTAAAACATGGTTGTCTGAGTTCATATGCTGGTCAGCTCCGCTTGGCTGATTTGCGCGATGCTAAGCAATGTGGCACTTTTTTGAATGTTTCAGTATGACATGTAAGGGAGAGAAAACAGCCTATATTAAGGCCAATAAGTGGGACATCTGCACCATTTGTTGGAGTCTTACCATCTGCTGATATGCCAGGCAGTGTTGGTAAGGGTAGAGCTTTCTCGTGCAGAGGTGGGGTGTGCAGGAGTCCAGAGTGTTTGTTGGGCTTTTAGTCTGGAATTATTAACCTCGGCTGCTGCAGGGTGATCACCAGGGCTCAGAATGTAAGGCTGAAGCCTGGGATCAGTTGACCAGGGATCTTATCAGTGCTACTGGTATCCCCCGCACTGGTGACCAGTGTTGTCACCACTATGATGACCTGAATTGAAGGAAGAGGAGAACATTGAACACTTGGGTCCAAGAGGTGAGGGATGGGCATGCTCCACAGATATGTAAGTATATTTGTCACTACTTTACTAAAATACAAGCTGAATGTATGCAAAACTGGTATGAAAAATGGTGTGCTTCTCTTCCAACAGCTGTAGGTGAACAGGCTTGCAATGTGCAATCTCATGCTGGGCCTCTGGCCAGGATGCGCTTTGAGTGTGGTAAGTACAGATATTTTATGATAACTGATGAACAATAAACAATAAACAATACCAATAACTACTGTGTGCAACTAACTGCTGGAGGACTCTATTCAGTGCATGTGTTCTACTTTCACTACAGTCAACTGTAACACTGAAATAAATCAAAGCGTTCAAAAGCACTTGCTTGTTAAATGTATTGCACAACCCACAGTAAGGTTCAAGGCTGTCTGCAGGACTCTCTCAGTCACATAATGCTCTCTTTTCCTCCCACTACAGTAACAAAGTACATGGGTGAGCTAACCCACTTTAAGGACAGATATTGTAATTAATCTTCACAGATTCTAACCAGCAAAACCAACAATGTGTAAAGCAGAATTATGGCTTCAGAACTAATGTGTCAAAATACTTGCAGTAGGGCTGTATTAATTGTATGTCTGTTCTAATGTTGCTGCAGTCAACTGTAAAACTGCAATAACAGTAGAATGCAAAAGTAATTGCTTGATAAATGTATTGCACAACCTACAGTATGGCTCAAGGCAGTCTACAGGCCACTTTTAGTCACATAATGCTCTCTTTTCCACCCACTACAGAAAAAAAGTTCATGGGTGAACTAGCCCACCTTTTGGGCAGATATCATGTATATACTTCACAGATTCTAAGTAGCAAAACCAGTAAAGAGTAAAGGATTGTGGTTTCATAACTAATGTGTTGAAATACTTGCTGTAGGGCTTTATTAATTGCATGTCTGTTCTAATTTTGCTGCAGTCAATTGTTACATTATTTGCAGATGTCCCTGCAGTCACAGCTTTTGGGTTCTACTCCCATGCCTGCCAACTAAGACATGATGGGTGTCTAGTCTAGTTAATGTACACAAACATACCTCTCAACTGTCATGATTTTTTGTAATGTAATTACAACTGCCCAATCTGTCTTGTCCATGATTAGCAGATAAATGATTACCTGGAATGGAATGTATTTTCAAATTCATTTACAGAATGGGTTTATATTGCATTATCAAAAAGTGTGTTCATTGAACACATATTCACCGACTAATAAATGGCAAAATCACTAATCTTCAAATGGCCACTTCAGCAAATTTTTTCCCAGGGGAAAAAAAATCACTTGGCCAAACAAAAACAAAACAAACTTTCAAAACCTACAATGTGGGGGGATCCACTCCCCCACACCCCCATGGGGAGGGCTGTGCCCCCTACACCCCCTAACTAAATATACCATCTCCAAGATTACACCACAGTGGAGAAAAAGGCAAATACCTGATGATGGTCAAGTGTTTTTTTTCCTGGGAAAAAAATTTGCTGAAGTGGCCATTTGGAGATTAGTGTTTTCTCTGTTTATTGGTCGCCGAATATGTGTTCAATGAACACGTTTGTAGTAACGTAATATAGACCCTGCAGAACACCATGGTAGTCATGTACGTGCACATTATGTGAAATAGTTCCATGTACTTTTGTCTTTGCATTTGTTAGTGCTTGACCCATACTGTCCCATGCCAACAGCTTGAGAGATATGTATGTGCTATATCATCTATAAAAGAATTGTAGTCACTGTAATGACAACTGACACTGCACAGCTGTAGAAGTTTGTTTTTGTAGTCTGTGTATGGATATCATCTAGAACGTATGTAGAAGGTATGTTTTTCTCTCTCTCCACCCCTTATCATCTTTAATTTATTGTTGTTATTTATTATTATGATTTCATATTAATGTATTCTGTTAAACTAACTGTTTTGTTGACCTTACGGGTTATTTCATTTTGGCTTGCTGTTAACATATCTATTGCTATGTTATTTAATGTTGTGTTCCACATATTATACCTTAATATGTATTTGGACTAATCAATATTATGCTCCATTATGTTAATACTAACATCGGTTTGGTTATTACTAGCCTTAACTTATTGTTTTAACTACTTTACTACAGTGAGACGAGGTCGGCTGGTTGCAGGTGATTCATCTACCTAGCCTTCTCTGGCTGTGGTACCAGGCCCTATCATGTTGGGAACCTGGCCATATGGTGCCCCCTCTGCTGCCCCTACACTGCCTGTGGCATCGGGTAGTTCCACCACACAGGCCTGGACTGGGCCCTCCTCTGGGAGTGTTGGTGGAGGCAGCTGCCAGGTTTGGTGTGCAGGATTGTGTACCATGGTTTTGGATGCCACTTACGCTGGATGGAGGGCATGCTGGCCACCCTGGTGGGGCAGCCTCACCCTGCAGCCTAGCCTCCACCACTGCCACCCCCAAGGTAGCAACTGAGTAGTGCTGACAGTCCCAGGGGTGGGAACTTGAGTCATGCTGCTAACTTGTGGAGGCACGTGAGATTCCACAGCACCCTCACCATCCAGATATTCACCCCACCTCTTGTGTCACACACCACTCCTGTCTCCTGTCTTGTCTGTCTTATCTGTCTGTAAATGCTTCCTCACTTTCCCAACTTAACTTCCTCACATATATCTATGGCCCTTCCCCAACATTCCACTCTCACCTTAAAAAAAGGGGGGGCATCTGTCCCCCCCAAAAAATATAATCCCATACATAGCACTCCATTTCACACGTGTCCACTGGACACACGTAATTTGGTCCACTTGGCTTGACAATGCAGTTATGCTGTCCTTACCCCTCTCTCTGTGGGTGAAGGTCCAAATTTATCTACAAATTCTGTCAAAGTGCACAGTTGTTGCTGTACAAGAAATGGATAGCTATGGTTCTTTCCTGCATGCTTCCTGCACATACCTACCTGCCATTCACTGTCCCCAGGATTCAGTAAGATTCCGTGCAGGAATAGCTTATTCCTGCATGGAAGCGACCATTTAGGAGCAGTACGGCAGCGCACCATGCATAGTAATGAAGGCACGCTGCCTCTACTCTTAAACAGACACGGGGTGTGGACGAGTGCAGGGGGTGTGTTTGAGAGCAGAGCTCTCACAATACACATGCCCCTGCACTCAGGAAGTGCTGTTTGGCAATAACAATGAGCGAGAATGCTCATAGGAGGTTGCATACCTCCCAATTGTAGAAATCACTGGATAATGTCCACATTGTTGCCCATACAGTAGGCCTGTACCCCAGTTGTACCCTGAAATCATGGGATGATGTCAGGAATGAAGCTGTGAAATAATGGCATACATATGAGTGTCAGACACCAAAATCCATCAGATAACATATATTAAAACCAATCCTGTTACTCTAGCAACTGTCCCAAGTTTATAAGAGCAATAATTAAAATATGTCCGTAGTTGGACCTCATGTTGTCAAGCTTTGTCCAGATAATATGCATTAAGAGGTTGAGAGGTATGGGGGGGTTGCTAGGATTTCTGCCAAATGTGCAGATGCATGTAGGAATCCACAGCAATAATTGAAATCTGTCCCTTCCAAGAGAAAATAGCAGTAGAAATTTTTTTTTATCAAACAGAATCAATTTAACTATAGGTGCACGGGTTTGCCCATTGCTTAGCTCCACATACTGTAGCTTAAATGGCACATGAAGATGAAAAGGAAGATACATGCAAATGAAGCAGTACTGCAATAGTTTAGTGGTCAGAGCATTTGCCTTATGAGCAGTCATTCCCAGTTCAATTCTCACTGTAGTAAATTCCATTTTCCATGTGAAATCACTTTATGAACATTTTTCTTGCTGTATAACATACTAAATAACATATATTTGTGAACTGGAGTACTGCATTAAATGCAGATGTGAGGTATAATTGTAATAATGTTCTAAAATCCACAGATAAACACAAGTGCCCCATACAGTATATGTACACATGAATCAGGGATATGAATTGAAGGTATAATGTGTAATGAATGATAAATCCATAGAGTGTCCAAATCCACCACCTTCCCAACACCCATGTTACATTTCTGTCTAAATTAGTGCAGGGGTAAGTGGGAGTAAGCACTTGTAAGCAGTAGTAAGTGGGTTTAAGCCCATTTGTGTGGGGGTAAGCAGTGCACACACAGGTTAAGCAATATTGAAGCTAACTCCCTGTAAGTTTTAACCGGAAGTTAGCATTGCTTACCATCACACAAATCCTTGCAAACCCGCTTACAGTTGCTTAAAATTGCCTTAATCAGTCTGTATCCAACAGCCGCTGTTCTGCCCAGTAACAGAATAAACAGCCATTGAACCCAGGACCCTGTACACTATCATCACAGTAGTGAACCAGTAAGCCATCACAGCAGTACATAACACTGAGGTATCTTCAAACAGATCCTCACTATAAGAAAATCAAAATTTACATGTGAAAGGAATCTATATAGAGTTTTATGTTGTATAACCTACAACATAACATAAATATGTGAACTGGAGTACTGCATTAAGTCCAGATGTGAGGTGTCATTGGAATAAAGTGTTGCAATCCCCCAATAAACACAAGGACCCCATACAGTGTACGTACACATGAATCATGGATACCAAACACATATATAACATGTAATGAATGATAAATCAATGCCAAACAGCAAATAGTGTGCAATTTTAAAATTAAGCAATGCTAAGCATTGCACACCCCTGCTTACTAGGTGTAAGCAAAGTGTAGGCCAGCTAAAGCAGTTTGCCCATTGGTATATCCCTTTAAGCAATGCCAACCTTAGGTAAGCAGCTTTTTCCATAGCTTAGCATTTTCAAAACCATCCAATCATAGCAAAGTGTGGGAAATCGGTCCTATTTAAACTCCACAGGCAGGAATACATCTCATAACTGGTTGTAGCTTCCTCTTGTAGGCACTATGGCCTATGTGGTTGAAGGATCGCACTTCTGGGCACAGCGCTGGGGCATCCAGGAGTCTAATGTCAAGGCAGGACTCCTTGTTAAAGACCATGACAAGAGACTGCTGCAGGGCCAGTATCAGGGTTTCCAATATAAAATGGAAGCCTGAGACTGTCTCGCCCATGACCTCACCAGTGCCGATGGCATCCCTCGAACTGGTGAGCAGGTCAGGCATCACTATGCTGACCTGAAACGAAGAAAGAGGGAGCTCTTGGATCAGTGGATCCAAGAGGCTAGGTAGATGGATGATGTCCCAGCCGTGTGTAAGTAACAGTTTATTACCTGTTTAATAATTGCCAGCTCATGTATATTATGGATAGGTATGGCTAAATATTCCTCTTATGTCTTTGACAGCAGCAGACGAGCGGGCTGTGAATTGGGAAGTCCATGCCTGTAGACTGCAGAGATTGTGTTGTGAGGCAGGTTAATAATAATCTTGCATATATTGTCATAAGAAATAAATCCAAAAGTAGTAAAAAGTTAATTGCCAGTATAAAACCTGCATTGTGCATGGCATGTACTGAATAAACCAGACAATATGGCAGGAAGAGTCTCAAATATGTTGTATGCATATAAAAGTTTAACAGCCTGGCAATAAAGGTCTAACTCCTGGACTGCTTGTGTTTACTCTGGTATCATATAGTAATGTAGTGTTGCAATCTCTTCATAGTACTGTTGTATTAAGCACTGTTGCCCACGCTGTGCTACATAAATAAAATGTATAGGAATGTCTGTATACTACTGCTGTAATCACAAGGTAATATTGTACAACTGAGAGAGACTTAGAAAGAAAACAGTGAAAAGGTAGACAACATAATCCAAATAGCACACTTAATTGAGACGTAAAGTGTATTTTTGGCACACACAACCATGGTTCGAATCCTGGGAGTGGTAGCAAGCTGTATGCAGAATCATACCCCACAACTGTACAGATATTGTCAGAAAGTGCAGATAATTGGTGTAAGTCCCCTGCCTGTCACCCTGTCCCCCTGGCAAATCAGTGCGATCATCCCTTAAGTTTAGGCAGCAAATAATGACATACAACTGATTGTCAGACATCATAACTGTCAAAAATATATCTATAAGAACAAACCTGTCACTCTAGCAACTCACCAAAGTGTTATGAGTGTAATAAGCAAAGTATGTCCCAACTCCACCCCCATGTTGTGAAGCTATGACCAGAGTGTGTGCAGTAACAGAGTGAGATGTATGTGCATAATAATAATGTGGAATCTGGTAATATGTGTGGCAACATTCAGGCAGTGTTAACAAGCATTCCCCCCACAGGTCTGTCAGATATTAAAACTGTGCCTAGAAATAAAAGATTGAAATCCTGGACTGGTACTGTTTAGTCTGGTACTGTATGGCAGTGTTAGTGTTGCAGTATCTCTGACTAATAAGGTATTACTCATCATTGTCATCCATCCAGTGCTACAGAATAAAACTGTCTAGGAAACCCTGTGTAAGAGTGTTGTAATTACAAGGTCAGATTGTAAAACCACGGGAGACTTATAGACAGACTTCAGAGAAAAGTTACACAGCAATATCTATATAGCACACTCAACTGTGATGTACACTGTTCTATTTTTAGCACACACAGCCATGGTTCAACTCATGGGAGTGGTAGTACGCTGTATGCAGAATCATACCCCTTAACTGTACAGCTCTGTCCAGAATGTCCAGATAATTGGCCCATATCTGCTGGCTGTTACCCTGTCCTCCTGGCATATCAGTGTGCTAATTTGTGACATTTAGGCAGCATTTAATGTCATATAACTGACTGTCAGGCCTGTAAATATTTGGAAAATGTCTATGGAAACAAACCTGTTGTACAACTCACCAAAGTTTTATGAGAGCAATAGTCAAATATGTCCCAGTTTCACCTGCATGTTGTCAAGACATGCCCAGAGTGTGTGCAATAAGAGATAGAGAGGTATGTGCATAACATCAGCATGGAATCTGGGAATATGCGTAGAAACAGTCAGGTAGTGTTAATAAACAATACTTCCACAGGTATACCAGGTAAGAGGTGTATAGTGCATGTAAAACACAGTTCATGTATATAGTTGTCTACATTCGTATCACTGTCCAAACTAAGGCCATAGGGTAGTGCAATAATACCTGTAAGGTACAGATCACAGCACTGACTAAGAAAGTAATGAGAACTACAGGGATATAACAAGTTATCAATTGACATCTTTCTCCCCCTACCACTATATCTGCAACAATAAACTAAATACACAACTCAATCAGTATGTGTACAATTAAATCTACTGTTGGGACATATGTCCTATTGTTTGGTAAATAATGAAATTTGTTTCTATGCATGTGCCACGTTGAAATACTTCCACATTGGTGGCATACTGCCATCAATGTACCTGCATGCTGTTGTAATGGCCACTGTAGTTTCATATATGCATGTGTTCCATTTGCTATGCATATCTGGTGTTTTGGTTTAATGGGAATATCTATGCATGCTGTTATACCTAATCCTGGAATGTGTTGACTATTACTAACCCACATATGTTTTAAAACTGAAACATTGACAATTGAAATTGGGAAGGCTGGTCCCAGCGGATCCCCCCTCTCCCACCTCATCTGGCTGTAGCAGTGGGCACCAGCATGTCTGGGGCCCACCCTGGGACCTCCTCATCCACTGGTCCTGCACCACCTTTGGGTGGCACCGCCTCAGGAGATGGGGCTCACCCCCCTGGGAGTGGGCATGGACAGGATGCTGTCACCCATCGTCAGGTCTGGGGTCTGGTGCGTAGCGAGCTCAGCAGGGAGTTTGGAGATCTGCTACACCAGTTTGCGGGCCACATGATGCATCTAGAAAGTCAGCCTGCACCTCCTACTCAGCCCCCAGCACAGCCACCTTCAAGACCATGAAGGTGCAGTGACGACTGCCCATGAGTGGGGACCTCAGTCCCACTGTTTCCACTAGGGGGCTCATGAGCTTCGGACTTCCAAATATCCCTCCCTATCCAAGGTGTTTACCCCCATATGTGTCATATACCGCCCAAGTATGCTGTCTTGTCTGTCTTGTCTGTTATCCTACCCAACCTACCTCCCCAAATATACCTACTATCCCTCCCCAACATCCCACTGTTACCTTACAAAAAAGGGCAATCTGTTCCAAAAAACAAAAACCTCGCCCCATACGCAATTTATCCATTTCACACGTGTTCACTGGACACATGTAATCTGGTCTAATAGGCTTCACAACATATTATTGTTGTTCTCACCCCTCTCACAGGGGTATGAGTGTCCAGATCTACCTCCAAATAAGTGTATATGCACAGCTGTTGCTGTAGAAGAAATGGGAAGCTATGGACCTTTCCTACACTCACCCTGCACATCCCTAGCTATTTTCCCTACTGTCTTTCCCTCTTTGTGCCCCTTTTTCACTACTTTCCTATCAACCCTTTTTCTTTTCTTTTAAAGAAATTAGCACAAGGGTAAGCACTTTTATGCAGCAGTAAGTGGGTTTAATCTTGTCTGCATGGGGGTAAGCAATGCCTACACAGGTTAAGCAATTTAGAAGCTAACTGAGTATAAGAAATTGTAACTGGAAGTTAGCAGGGCTTACCTTCGCGCAAACCCACTTAAAACTGTTTGTTCTGCCCAGCAACAAAATAAACAGCCTTTGCAAGTCTTGACCCCAGGACCCTGCACACCACAGCCAAAGGGATTTACCACTAAGCCATGACAGACCTACATATCCCTGACGTTTTCACAAACATGTCTTCCAGCACAGTCATTCAACAGTACAGGAAATATATTTATACATGTAGATGTATGTGTGTGTGTGTGTGTGTGTGTGTGTGTGTGTATATCTATAGTTTATATATATATATATATATATATATATATATATATATATATATATATATATGTATACACACATATGCATACATCTATAGATATATATGTCTAGATATATGTGTATATATATGTAAACATATATATAATATATATTTTATATATATATGTATATATATATATATATATATATATATATATATATAATATGTAATATATATATATATATATATATATATATATATATATATGTATATACAGATATGTATCTACAGATATAAAAGAGAACACAACAAATAGATATATGACCAAAGGCACCGTTAATGGGGATGAAGGGGCCCAAGCTAAGTACCTCTTGTAAGTACTGATATCACCCCCTCCCCATGGCCAAACAGATCTGCCCTGCAACACAATTACAACACTTGCAAGTCCCATACCCAGGACCCTACACAACATAGCCACAAGAAGTTAACAGTAATCCATCCCACCTGTATGATGTCAGGAAGGCATCAATAACATATCATGCAGTACAGTCTGGCTACCATAGGGAATGTACAATGTGGAAGCAATAAACATTCCAAAGATGCAGACACACACACACACACACACACACACACACACACACATATATATATATATATATATATATATATATATATATATATATATATATAAATATAACAACATCTTACTGCATGTCATATGGAATAAAGCCTGGTATATAGGTGGAGGCCAGAGGCCAGAACACAGGGCCATATTTGAAATAGTGTTGTTATACACTGAGAAAGTTGTTGGTGTTACAGGATAGTCTGCAACATACCCTTAGTCAGGAATATGAAGTCAGAAACACAAATGGATGTAGCCATGTACTGATAGCACTCAACAGACAAAATGCCAGTGATATATTTGACACAAGACATGTGTGCTCGACAGACAAAACATAACAGGCAATCCTCTGGCCATCATGTGGCTAGCCCCACCATTGACATCTATGCAGACAGACTGCATCTATGCTAAACTAGTATGTACACACATACCCTATAACACTGGTGGTATACAATGCATATAAGAACACTACTCACACGGTCTGTAGGTCTGGAACCTTATACAAATATGTAGCTGGCCTG